>NW_008667792.1:0-4560 GCF_000695815.1 Acanthisitta chloris
TAATTAATTCTTAGACCCCCTACTTGTGCTGCCCTGTAAGAAACCCTAAAGGGCTGGGGGGAAACAAATAATGTGCTGATACTAGCCTAGGTTTGCCCCCTGTGTGTGAAATCAGCCCATACGGATATTAACAAAGAGTAGCAAAAAGAAGGGCTGTCAGGCAGGGAGCTCTGCTTCTAAGTGGAGAGAGAGCAGTGGCAAAAGGTGTTTGGGTTGGGTAGCACCTGGCGTCCTCAGCTTGTGCTGTGGGGTGACCAGACACCTAGCTGAGGCACCTGGAAGTGCTGCAGTAACTGCAGGTCTCCTTGTAAAAGAAAAGCAGGGATGTCAGCCAAGGCATGCCTAGTAGTAATGCATAAGGACTATCCCCTTTATAGTTTATTGCTGTAAGCAAATTTTATCTTCTAATGTGTTTCCCCTTGAAATCACCAGGCCAGACAAGAAAATAAAGCTGCGTAGTTCACAACTGCAAACGTGTAGATGTTACTGAAAAACCAGGACGTGGTGGGGGCTACTGCCGGTGGGGGACTGTCCGTCTCCTCTGACCTGGGCGTATCCGCCTGCCTTTCTCAGCATTGTTCCTCCTGCACTTTGAGCTGGGGGAGAGGAACTCTCACCCCGCAGCTCCCACTGCCCACAGCCCCCCGCCCGCCCCTCCTTCCTCACCCATCCTCTGCACGGGGCTGGCTGCCTTCAGTCAGAAAATCTGCTGGGCTTGGCACAAACGCCTTCTAATGTAAATATTGGACGACTATAGAAAGCCTCCCTGTCGGTGCCGGTTCTTCTGAGCCATGCTTTCAAAGTGCTGACTGTGTTGGTTCTTATCGTAAGTCAGTCTCAGCAATTAACTTTCTTTTGATCACTTGGGCGTGTGCTTTTTTTTCTTCTTAAGTGCACTTTTAAGAGCAGATGAATGTAGTGACCAAATACACAACCATGAGATTTTTAAAGGAAATGATACTCAAGCAGATGTTATCAAGCTTCTCTATACAAAACAATAGTTTTACATTATGATTTTATAGATGAGAATAGTAATAAGGATTACTATTTTAAAATAGGCAACTTAGGTGAGTGTAGGAACTTGTCATGCAGATTTTGTTAAAGTCCGATGTAGTTTACTACACTGTTTCACATGAACAGCTGTATGAGTGATTGATGAAGTTTCTTTCTCCCATAACAGGTATGGTACCTGAGTGCTGGTGCCCCTGAATGTGTAGCTAACCAGGTGTAGGCCAGTCTTGCACCTTATTTCTAAGGACTTAGACTCCTTACAGCACCATGCAGCCATTAGTCTTTGCTATTGAGTCTCAGTGCACACAGAAGGGTTTTTTACTCATTAGGAGACACATGCTCAGTGGGACTCACTCCCTGAACTTTTGGGTCCTGGACTTTTCTTTGTCCCTCTTGACAGTATTGGATGTCACAGAATGTTGCTGTACACCCCAGAAGCATTCTGCTAGATGGATTTTGAGACCCATCCTGAGTAAAATATAAGTGGATCTGTAAACAAAATTAGAGCATTTGTTTTAATGTGAAGTTTAGCTCTTTCTATTAATGAGTTTCATTTTACAAACTCTCAGCAGACTAGAGCACGTCCCGTCACTCACAGGAATCAGGAATGTCTGTGGTTCATTTTGCTGAGCAACATCACATTTCTGGGGTTAGCCCTTGCGAGTCGCATGGTGTTTTTTTACTGCAACCACGAATATTAAAAAAACCCAATCCCTGTCACTTTAGAGACTCAGATCACAACTTTTTTTGCAGCATATATGCAGATGGCATGTGGCAGAAGTGTTGCTGTAAACTTTTTTATGAAGACTTGAAGAGAGTGTTTGGCTTTTCATGCTGTCAGTGGCAGTGCAACGACAAGACTGCATTTGATGATACCTACCCTAGTTGTAATTCTTAGGTATATTTACTTGGCAAAGTTTTTGGTATGTTGATTAGTATTTTTGTAATTTGATGAAGACTTGACATAGTTGAGACTCATAGAATTGAAAACTAGGAGTGATTTATATATAGTACCTCCAGTGCTCCTCCTTGGAGAGGTTTTGGGTGAAGCTTGGGCAGGTATGTTCCATAATTGTTCAGGTTCAGCCCAGACATGAGGCTCCACTCAGGTGCTGCTCACTGCAAAAGGAGGTTTCTGTCATGCAAAACTCAAGGTTTCCTTGGCATAACATCTCCCTCACAAACCTGTAATTTGCAGTTACTATGCATTTTCTTATTCCCTCCTCAGAAAAATGCCTCTCTAGCTGTGGGTAGCTATATAAATTGTAAAATATGATCTCATAGGAGACTTGATGGTGGCGACTCACAAGTGCTTTCTTACACTGTGGCAAATGCAATTTAACTTAAGGCCAGAAGAACTTCTGTGTGAAACAACTGAAGGTCCAGCCAACCCAGTGTCCTGTTGCATGCAGTGGCCTGCAAAAAGTGCTTAAAGAGAAGGAGGAGGAACAGGGGATGTAGGAAGTGATTATCCTCACCTCCAGTAACTGATAGTTTAAGAATTTCCCGTGCTAAAGTTTGCATCCGGACCATTGTGTCTAATAGCCACCAGTGGGTTTATCCTCCACAAAATCCCTGGTTTTTTTTGTTTCAATTCCTTTTATGCTGTGGCCTCCACAACTTCCTTTGGTAATGAATTCCACACTCCAATTAAGAAGCTATGTGGTAAAAGAATTTCCTTTCGTTTAAACTGGACCATTTCTTAGGGTGCCTCCTTATTTTTGTATTGTGAGAAATTACAGAAAATCATTCCCTACAAAACTTTTATTTTTGGTGGCATTTATCATTCTGTAGTCTTCTACCATATTCTCTTCATATTTTGTTTTTATAGTATTTGATTTTAATTTTTCTTTTCAAGCTTTTCCAAGTAGTCCTCTTGAAGAAATTTAAGACAAACTTGATTTAATCAGAATGACAAACTAGAAAGGTCAAATGAAAAAATGAATTTAGTTCCTCCTTTTATAGAAACTCTTCTAAAACCTGTCATCATCCTGGACTTCTCTGTCTGTACCTTTTTTTGGTTCTATATATACAATGAAGTGGGTTGGTATGAACATTGTGTTCTGATGTTTTTTGTGTACCAGCTTTTCTACACGCTTCTGGCTAACATAGTCTATCATTATTCATATCTACATAAGGTTATGAATTCACCTACATATAATAGTTTGCAGTCACTGTGATTTCATTTTCTGCTTTCTTTAGGTCACCTTGCTGTACCCTGCTTTGATATTCTTCAGCACATCTCCACAAGCAGTTTTAGGCAGGATATTTTCAACGATACAGGTCAGAAAGGCTAAACTGACCTCTTTGCTGGTCTGCTGAGTGTATCTGGGCAGTTGTAACAAGTATGGTTTAAAGCATCACTCATTACCTTTTTGACACAGACTGTTCCTTCAGATGTAGACCTCCAAGGAAGACTCTGAAGTCTGTGCTTGAGCAGAGCAATCATCTGCAACTTGCCTACACTGTTCAGCCAGGTCTTAACACCAGCTACTGCTTGAGTGAGGCAGAGAAGCCCTGTGAATGCAACTTTCTCTTTACCAGGCAGTTCAAATGCAGACAGGGAAAGCATATGGTCTCTTTAAAAGAAAATTGTCTTATGACCTGTATATTAGTTTCCCTAGCATCGAGGAGGTACACTTCTGCTGTTCCTAAACCTGTTTTTGTAGTCACCCTTCATGTGAACATGGTTGATTTCCATAGCTGGGTTAGACTGCATCACAAGAAGTTGATGTATGTACAACAGGCCAGCCAAACAGGAGGAGCTGCAAAATAGCATGACTCTTGGCTTTTTTATTTGCTTGTTTACATGTAACTTTTACAACCCATCATTATGATTGTGGTTGAATTTTGGGACTATGGGTTTTAATTAACTTACATTTATACATGTGGATGAGAGGGTATAGCAGGCATGTCCTTTTCTGTAAAACATTACCATATCCTGGAATGGGAAGAAGTGGTTCTGTCAATATTAATGTACCTACCTTTCCTCTGCAGAGGCTTGCATGCCTAATACATCATTAAATCCAGTGAGAGAGAAGTACTGGCTTCTCTATTTTTGAGACCAGCATATAAAAGAAGTGATTCTGAACTATGTCATGCTGAGACAGCATATGCTGTTAGTAGTTGCTGTATTTCAGCATTAAAAGCAATACAGAAAGTACAGCAGCCTGACTGAATAGGTATTTTAAGACCTTTTTCCTTCTAATGGATAACCAAAGAGTCAGAGAATCATAGAATTTTAGGGGTTGGAATGGACCGTACAGATGATCTAGTCCCACCCCCCTGCCATGGGCAGGGACACCTCCCCACTAGGGGTAGGTTGCTCAAGGCCTCATCCAGCCTGGCTTTGAATCTTAACACCTAAGATAGTTCTAGGCTAAGGGGGGAAAAAAAAATCAGACTCCCTTAGTTTTTCTGCTCACAGAATTACTTGGTTGTGCAAACTTCTGAAAAATGACAGAGAATCCTGCTGCCAGTGTTACCTGTCACTACAGCTTTTAACAAGGATTCCCTCCCCAGCTTCCCTGCAGGTCCCTTCAGATACTG
>NW_008667793.1:0-241 GCF_000695815.1 Acanthisitta chloris
GCAAAAATCATATTTGGGGGGGAAAAACTCACCTTTGGAGGGGCAAAAATCACCTTTGGGAGGGTAAAAATCACCTCTGGGGGAAAAAATCATATTTGGGGGGGAAAATCACCTTTGGGGGAAAAAATTACATTGGGGGCAAAAATCACATTTGGGGGAACAAAAATCACATTTGGGAGGGTAAAAATCACCTCTGGGGGCAAAAATCACATCTGTGGGGGTAAAAATCACCTTTGGGGGG
>NW_008667793.1:476-903 GCF_000695815.1 Acanthisitta chloris
CAGATTTGAATTCCCCAGAAAGAATCTGAGTTGGATTTTGGGGTGAATTTTTTTTTCCCCATCCAATTTCCTCCTCTCCCTTTTCCTGCTCTCTCCTCTGGGGAATTTTTAGGGACTTCACCTGAGCTGATTTTTTTTTCCCTGCCAATTTCCGTGTCACCTCCTGTGAGGACACCGAACTCCTCCGGGAGATGCTCTGGGGCAGATTTGGGGGCTCCAGAGGGATTGGAGAGGGATTTTTTGGGGGGTCTCCAAAGGGATTTGAGGGGAATTTGGGGTCTCCAAAGGGATTTGGGGTCTCCAAAGGGATTTGAGAAGATTTTTGGAGTCTCCAAAGGGATTTGGGGTCTCCAAAGGGATTTGAGAGGATTGGATTTGGGGAAAGGGATTGGAGGTGGATTTTTTTGGGGTCTCCAAAGGGATTTGG
>NW_008667794.1:0-2916 GCF_000695815.1 Acanthisitta chloris
GCGAGATCGACTGCGACCGAGGGAACGGGTATTCCTGGAAGGCAAGTTGAACCTGGGTGGCGGAACGGCGGCAGAGTCGAGCCTCCTGCGATTGGCAAGCGGGATATGTAAGGAAAGGACAGCAGAACGTCTCACCCGCCCCAGGTTTATGGGGGAGCTGCTGTGGTGACGGCGTGGCTCCGGGGGGGCAGACACCCGGAAAAACAGAGAGGGAAAGCAAGGCAGTCCCATTTCCAGGACCACACCCGTCCAGCTGCACACAGCCTCGGCACTGACACTCATCAGTGCAAAGCCCTGACGTGGCACAAAGTCCATGTCCCAATAGACAGGGCTGGGAGGGAGAAGATAACATAACCCTGCTAGGCAGTGTGCACTCTCTGGTTGTGTTTTGTGGGAATGGGTCTGCTGGTTAGGAATGACTTACCAGAAATCATCCTGGATAGCTCTGCCTCAATACGCCTTGAGTGAGATGCATCTGGAGCCAAAATTGGGGTATAGAAAAAGAAACAAGCAGGAGCTTTTAAAAGCTGCTTTGAAAATCTCCCCACACACAGACCCAGTTACAGCTGCCCTGAGGAGTTAGGAGCAGGTTCAATTTCAGAACACACTGGAAGATCTCTCACTGTTGAATCCAGCCTGCAAGCTGAGGTAGATCAGGAAAGGATTTGGTAACTGGTTCCACAGATTCCTCTAGGCCAGCTAGAGGGTGATCCCCCACCTCGTTTTAGATCGTGTGTTTGAGAGCAGAGGGGTGATGGAAGGGTGAGAAGAGAGAAGCAGTAGCAAAAGAAACCAAAGACAAGACAGTTCTGGGCTCTGACATTCCAGTACAGCTGTTGCAGCATGAGGTAAAGCCATGAGTGGGTCATGCTTGCCCTTTTGGTGTACAGATCTTTCTACTCTTACAACAGCAATTTCCAGAACTCCCTGCACCGATTGTCTCTTTTGTCTGGAGGGGCTTTGAAATAGAAGCAAGAAACACGCCGAGTCAGCATTTTCTTGCAATAAAAAGTTGTCTGAAGAGAAGAATTCAGCCAGCCTCCAAACAAGAGTTAAAGGTCACAGATAACCTAAACAGAAAGTGAAAGGTGCCTCTTTTAAGGAGCAAGATGAATTCCTGGTCTACGTGTTTCACCTTGACCCTCAGAGAATTGAGGCTGGAAGTGATTCTCCACCCAACTTAGGACAGAAGAGTTGGAAGTAGACCAAGGTCTGCTTCTCAACAGCAGTGCACCTTCCTGGGCTTAGCATCTAGATAGCCAAAGGCACATTCCAAATCCTTTTTCTAGCATTACTCTTTGATGCAAAACTTACTGGTATTGAATGCAGCTTAAATTGGTTCATTTCCTAGCTCTGAGCTGTCTGTTTTTCCAACAGATCACATTATTGAGAAACTACTGGAAAAGCAAAGTGAAGCAAGAATGGCTGAGTGGGAAATACAGCAACATTCCTTCCCAACACAGCTTGCCAGAGAAAAGCATGTATCCAATGGACGTGGACACATGGGGAGAAATCTTGGAAGCAGAACTTGAGAGATGAGAAACCAGTGCTGATTTTTGCCTTAAAATCCTTTTGCCAATAACTCTGACTGTTTAGCAGTTATGAAGCTGATTTTGAAGGATTTTGAACTGATTTTGAACTTATGATGAGAGCTTCTCAAAAAAAACCATTATGGCTGTCTTTTTATTTGCACTTTATTCAATTAATTTTATTTAAAATTCTAAATAAGACTAAATATTCAGTTGTAATTTATATTTATAAATTCAATGTTCCGCTGTATTGTATTGTCTGATTGTATTTTCAATTTGCATTTTTTATTTTGGAAGAGATTACTTTTATTTTTTAAAAAAACCTGTGTGTTTGACTCAGAAGTGTATCATAGAATTTAAGGGTTAGAATGGACCTTACACATCATCTAGTCCCAACCCCCCCTGCCCTGGGCAGGGACACCTCCTCACTAGGTCAGGTTGCTCAGGGCCTCATCCAGCCTGGTCTTGAACACTGCCAGGGTTGGGGCAGCCACCACATCCCTGGGCAACCTGTGCCAGTGTCTCACCACCCTTATAGTAAAAAACATTTTTCTAATATCTAACCTAAACTTCCCCTCCTTCAACTTGAACCTGTTACCCCTTGTCCTATCATTGCAGTTCCTGACAAAGAGTCTCTCTCCAGCTCCCCTGTAGGCCCCTTCAGATACTGAAAAGTTGCTATGTGGTCTCCACACAGTCTTCTCTTCTCTGGGCTGAACAGCCCCAGCTTTCTCAGCCTGTCTTCATGGAGGAGTATATGAGTAGTATATGTAATTGAGAGAGTTTTCTCACCAACAACATTGCATGACATGATGCCACAACCGAATAATTGTTCTTACACATCTTTTGCTATTTATTCCTTATAGGTCAGTGTTAGTTCTAGGACCAGGACCCCGTTGCACTAGATTTTGAAGATCTCCTTTACTGCCAAAAGAGTTGATGCTGTTCTTGTGGGCTGATGACTACATTAGCCAAAATAGATGCAGTACCTAAAATTCACTGAAGCTTCTGCTGTTACCCTGCTACCAAACCTGACTCAGAGTAAAGAGCATTGCTACATGTAGCAGGTGTAGCACAAAGCTCAGTGAATTGCAAACACTACTTCCTCTTTTATTAGCTATGCTGCTCTAAAATGTATCTAGTTAGCTTGAATTAAAACAACATCCACACCCAAGCTTGAATTATAGCAAATCAAAACCCACACCCAGCCACAACAGTTTTTCCACTGAAGGTGCTGCTTTGCTCCCTGCTCATGGCATCTTTTACCCTGGCTTTTAGAGAGCTAGAAGTGAAAAAAAGGGGCATATAAATTAGTGAAGAAGAAAACAATACTAGCAGTCCATTCTCATCGCCTCTAAAGTGCTCCATTTCTTATCATGAGGTAGGG
>NW_008667794.1:2939-25896 GCF_000695815.1 Acanthisitta chloris
CACCCAGCCTTCTCTGTTACCTCCAGTCTATAACTCCCAGACATTTATCCCCTCTTCCTTTTCTCTTCCTGCCTCTCAGCTGTCAGTTCTTACATATGTCTCAGGATAGAGTTTTTAAATAGAATAATCATTCTGGTATAAATCCTAACACAGTTATTTCACTGTGGACTTAGCTGTAGCTTTTCCACACTCTCATACCAGCATAGGAATCCCTGGTGTCTGTCCTGCCTCTGCCTCTGCCCAGGTCAGTTGGCTGTGCCTCTTTAAACACACAAGGAATTAAACACTCAGCTATTCAGTTAGAGGAGGCCTGGATCTTTAAACCTGGAGTAACAGTGGTGTTAAGTTTCTCATGAAAAATCTGTTACTGAAAGAATCATAGAAGTAATTAAGGACACGTTCTCATGAAAGCAGTTGACTTGCCTTCCCCACTCTGATCCCTTCCTTTAACGGTTTTAATTCCCCCTGGAGATTTCAGTATATCAGTTCTGGTTGTCTGTTCTAGCCATCTCTGCCCCTGCACCACCTACTCAGCCTCTCAGTTCCACTGCGGGTTGGATGTGCTCTCTTCCCTTTAAAGACACCCCAGCAGCATCCATTGCTCCAACCAGTATACTCTTTACGCCAGCTGGATTGGGCTCATCTTTCCCCTCCTACCTGCCAACAAGAGCCACTGAAATGCCAGCAATAGGAAGATTCCACTGGCACCTAAATTAGCACTCATACGTAGGAATCCTTCCTCAGAGATCATCCTCAGCAGCTACAGCCACACCTGTAAAGCTCCCCTAGCAGCCCAGGGCACACGCCAGCTACCCTCATACCACAGTGGGTGGTGAAACCCTTTTTCCGCTCCAGTGCCCAGCTCTTACACCAGTAAAGTTTTTGAGGAAGTGGAAAGTTCTCCTTTAGCAATCCCCCACCAGCTGTCCCACTGCATTCACACACTATTTCTACCCTCCTGCTCAGAAAGTGTCAGCTGCAGAAGGGTGCCCAAGGCATCCATTTCCCACAGCTTCCCGTTCGCTGTCCAGCCTTCCTGCCTGCCCAGCTTTCCTAGGGCAGAGGGACTTTTGGAGAAAGCACGTGAAGCTTGTGCAGTGCAGAGCAAATAGCAAATGTTCTCTGCCCACACACCTCAATTAGGCAACACTGGCTTAAACCAGCCAGGCTTCTGTGAGGAAAATAGGTTTCCCTGCTGCACAGCATGTCCTGAGCTGCTGCACACAGCTGGACATGAGAAAAACCCACACTGAAACTCAATTTGAGGTCAGTATTTTATTTCTGCATCTCCAAAACCACATGCGGTGTTGGAACTTTCCTTGCAACTACTCACTACTGCGGTGCTCCGTTTTTGAAGGGAAGAGTTGACAGTGTGGCTTTATTTCATCATGGTGCAGGATGTGGCTTTGGGCCACTGCCATTACAGAATAAATGAAAAAGCACAAGTTATTTAATCACCACAAACTTTTCTTCATTAGACCACTCCAATTTCAAGGCTAATTTTGTCAAGCATTGCTGCTGATAGGCAGAAACATGCAGATAGGCATGTCTCTATCCTGGTCAGCTTTGGAAGGCACCAAGTTACAAAGTTATCCCAGCTGAAGACAAAACACTTGGGCTTGGGACTGGCATCAGCTGCTTCAGCCCTCCAGAGCTGACAGAAAGGCAATAAAAGCATACAGCTAGGAGGATTTGGGTGGCAGTGGTAGTGGGGTTTTTATTTTTATTTTTTATTTTCCCTCCAAATGAACTTGGGCTGAGACATATCTGACTCCCAGGAGCATGGTGACACTTTGCAGTTGTTTTTCAGCATAATGTACGTTCAGAAAAGCTTGTCTCCAAAACCACAGAAGAAATCACCTGCTGTATTTAACACCACAAGCCACCAGCACCTTCTGATCAGCACAACAACACTAAGGTTTGAGGGTTCAGGGGGAATGTAGAGGTTTCAGGCCTCAGTGCTAAGGGCTAGACCCACTTCTGCTGGTCTATTAAAAAAAACCCCCAAGATACAACTGTGGGTAGAAGGGGGAAAAGGAGAGAGGTGATGGACAGCAAATTCAGAGGTCCCAGGGGACCTACCAAGATGAAATCCAAGAGTACAATTCTATGTACCGGCACGGTCAGCTGCACACACCCCTAACTCCTGGGAATCACCCTGTCCAGCACTGCCACCCATGTCCAGCAACTGTGAATTTGCAAAGGCAGGGGGGAATAAAACCCAGCCTGCTAGAGCATGCAAATTAGGTACAACATTAGCTTCTTGTGACCCATGTTTTAAAATGTTGTTAGAACAGCACATGCTGGTTTTAGTGCACAGCCCTTAAAAACTTTAACAGGCAAAGTGCTGCTGCTTGCCAACACAGGACTGTCGACTGCACAGGATGTTTTGTTGCTGAGACACCACACACTTCAAGTTGTACACATATGCTTCTCCAGATGCCACAGGACACCAGTGGCCATGAGATAATGTATCAGCAATAGCACTAAATATTGCTTTGAGACATCTCAGTGACCTCAAAACATCAAGTACAAAGACCACAGATGGTCTGTTGTACCAAAGATGCTGCCAGGTACCTATGGGAGGATTCACTTTGAAGGCTGAATTGAAGGTATAGGTTGAGCAAGTTGGGAACAGGGGGAGAACTTCAAGCAAACCAGCCACCTTCAGCCTTTAATCCTTATGGGGAAGAAAAGCTAAGAAAGGCAAAATATTTTTTCCAGCAGTATCTAACAGCTAATAAACAAGATATTACAATACCTTGTAAGAACTTTACTCATCTGTTCAATTGAAGGAATAATTTCAATAGCTTCCACTACTTTTCCATCACAAGGCTAAAGAACAAGAGCACTGAATAAATTTAGCTGGGAGATCCCAATACTTGGCCTCTCCAGGTACAGTATGTAGCTATCTGAGACCATAGCTAATAACAGAAATGTGCCTCAAGTTTCCTCTAGTGTGGCTGACCAAACTAAATCAGCTTTTCTAATGCACATTTATTTTTTGAACATCACTGGCCTGTAGAGAATTCTGTCACTGAATTATACTGTCCTTTAAAGTCATTCCAACATACAATTCATCAACATCTGTACTTAGAGATAACAACACTGGGAACTGCTCAAATGCTTAAACAGGGAGACTATGGCAGCAGCCAATACCCATAAAGGAACCACACATCTATGTACAGCATGTGAGTATGAGGAGATGAGACGAGGTTTTGGCTGGGCCAAGGAGGTGACTAATGACCACATGGTATGCTGTAGCCATTCTAAAATGCCATTAGGCATTTATGTTCACTTATCTGAGATCCCCTCTGTGATGCCTAGAAAGCAGAGACACAAGCTCTCTTTCAGGATGTTTAGGACAAAACAGTTTTAAGAAGGAGGATATGGGGTGAAGGGAAGAGGAGAAAGAGGAAACTGAAGATGTAATTTGGATAAAAAAGCCTTCCTTTAAGTAAAAATATTAATTAAAAAACCCAAACCAACCTTATTTTCCACTTATATACCAGATGATAAAATATTTCCTTTTATTAATCAGAAAACTGCATAAGAGTGTTAAATATCTGACGTAAACAACTTTTCCTATTATTCAAAAATATTTCAAACATGTGTTGATTTTGTTACTGTACTTTGACCATCACATATTCAGGAAACACACAGCAACTTCAGCCTTCAGAAACAGGACACCTACATATGCATATAGCAAAGCAATGAAGAACACAACAGATGGTTTCTTGGTGTTGTTTTCATATACTTTAGATGTTTAGACTTTTCCTTATCATGTGGAAGCAGGTACATGAAAAGGCTGATTATAAACTAATACTCTATTAGCCTGCAGTAGGTTGCTCTAGTGTATGTGATAAAGAGAAAGGAGCTAAGGGCAACACTCTGAGAAGAAAGTTCTCAATGTCCTTTCAATATCTGAGTTTAAAGACATGGCGAGATTGGTGTGTCTAGTTGTTTGGGTTTTCTTAATTAAACTAGTCGATCCCCAGCTCCTTCTCTCCCTTGATCACCCCAGTTTATTAATATTCAAGAATTCGGTGAAAGACATACTGAAGGTAAATGTTAAAAAATACTAACATACTCTCCATGCCTTTCAACTGCTGGAAGCAAAATTCCATCAATTTCATTAGCATTTCCCTTTGATTCTTTTCCTCCCTCAATTATTTCAATTATCTTTTAGTGAGTTGCAGAAAGAGGGAGAAAGGTATTGCCATGTTAGAAGTTAGGCAGAGTCTATGCAGAGAAGTGGAGAGTTTTACTATAGCAGAAGTGCAATGAAGTATGAAAAGCAGCATTTTCCTCAGCTTTCATACAGCCTTACTCTCCCTTTCACCAAACTGGAAGGAAAAAAACCAATTAAGGAATTTACAAGAACCAGAAACAAAGTGTGGAAAGCAACAGTTTTGGTTCCAAATGCAAAGCAGGAAGTCTACGTTCTAATACAGAAAAAAACCTCAGCGTTATTTTGGTGCCAAATGAGAAACTCTATTTCAAGAAGTCTGATGAGTAACAACAAAAGAAGAACCTTGTTTTCAGTCAGAGATTTTGAAGGGTGTTTTCCATTTGCTTGGCTTGCCTCCAACCATTTTAAGAGGCAAAGCTCTCCTAAAATACCCTCAAAAAATTATGAAGTAAACACATTCAAATTCTTCGTCATGCATCAAATTCAGACTTCAATTATATCATCATCACACACAATGAAAACAGCTCGCAAGTACAGATAGCAGCTCTCTGCCACATGCTTTTTTCAGGTTGTCCAGGACTAGGATGTGCATCCTGCATCCTGATATTAAAGGGAAAGCATATGACACTTTCATACACTGAGAACTACTCATCTTCCACAATAGTATAGCTATGAATTACTTAATAATCCATAAACTGTATAACCCAGAAGCCTTGAATTTTATTTTATCCTGTTTTTTAAAAAGAACCTCTTGCACATTTATGGCATGTTATTAGCATATAAAAGAACATATATTCCACTTATTTACTTTAAGACAAACTCAACATCATATATTTACCTAAAAATTATACAAGTTGGCAGGCTAAAAGTACTATTTGTTGCACTGCACATTCTGTTTTCTCAGGCTATCAAACCCCAAAACTCCTCCAAGAAAGCTGGCTGAGAGGAAAAGACCAGAGCACACATCTTCCTGTTAGCCAGCAGGAAACCCAGCCAGGAGACAGAAATTTGAAGCCCATCTTCAAGCCTTCTACTGCACAAAGCAGTTCACACTGAACACAGTAAAGTCTTTATACATCAGTGACCACAGCTCAGAAGTGAAAATACATCCACTTTGATAACACAAACTGAAGGCACCCACAGAAATATCCACAACCTGCAGAGGACTGTTATCTACTAATTTTGCTTTTTAAAGTTCCTCTTGTAGTTTCCTACAGTTTTAAAAGACACAAACTGAAAAATAACAACCAAAAAACCAACCACTCCCACTCCATCGCACCCCCAAAAAACTCCCACCCTACTAAACTGATTCTGGCCCCCACCAAAAGGGTTATTTATGGGAATGTTTCTGGATTTTTAGTGTTACCCAAGCCCAAACTCAGAACAAATGGAGGCACATTACAAACAATGAAAAGCACTTACCAAAAGCCCTGTGAAGCAAGTTGTTTAAATTGAAAATAACTTCTTAAATATTTGAGAAGAAATTAGGAAAATAAATAATTGGTGTTTAACATTTGAAATAAAGTGTACTCTAAGATAAAGACAGAAACATACAACTGCAGTGAAAAGTTATGTGCAATACTGCAAGAAGAAATGAAAATAAAAGCTTTGTCTAGAAGACAGGTTTGACAGTAAACATTAGATCATAGCTCAGATGCCTTAACTAGGTTTTTTCCTCTTTCTGAACAACCTTTGATTAAATATTATTCAATAAACTGTTCTATTACTAAAACACATTTTCAGTAGACCCTTAAAACTTCCTGTTAACTATTCTTTCAAATAAAAAGCAAAGACAACACACTGCAAAGAACAGCATGAAAATAACTACATTTAGCAACAAAATAATACCAACTTTACCCTGCAGTAGAAAGCTGCAGGGCAGGGAAAGTAAACAGCTCTTGAAAAACCACTGCTAAAGTCATATTAAGCCAGAACTACATCCATATGTGGTGTTTGTTGAATTACAAGGAGTAGTAACACCTGTGGCTGAGAGCTTGTTGGGCTGTTGCAGGCCTCATATGGATATTATTTTTTCAGTGTGTGTGATTTGCTTTGTCCTCTTTTCTTTTGAGCTATGGAAGTAGGAGTGTTGTGTCTATGTGGGTGTTTTTATGGGTGCATGGTTAGTTAAGTGTTCCCAAAAACCTGATCCTGTCACTGGCAGTCAGTGTTCCAGCAGAGGGAAAACTGCTGGCACAAGATGTGGCAAGACAAACAGGAACTTCAAAGGATCTTTATAGTTATATCATACAAGTCTTCCAGCAACTGAAGGTCACAAATATAGTCTTTATCCACAATGGTTTATTTTTGCTGTCCTTTAGTCTATTAAAATAAAGATTAATTCATGTTATGAGTAAAAAAGAAACTGATGGTAACGTAGTAATCGCTGAGGGCGTACAGTGTGATTTAAATAGCTAGAGGGTGAAAGTTAGAGGAAGCACAACACACGTAGGTCTGCTCTTCTGCTTTCTCCCCTTTCAATTAGCAGTTCCTTGCCTTAGGCCTGCTCTCCTCTTTTGCTAGTACTCAGGATACATGTTGCTTCCCTTTCATACCTTCTGAGTAAATAGGCTGGCCTCATTATCTCTGACAGACTTGTAGTTGCTTTGAAATACTGAATTCCCTTGGACAAGATCTTCCCACTGCTGCCAAGGAGCAGAAACACCTACAAACACTTGTGATCTGGCTTCAGAAGCACTGCCTATAAGGCCAGAGACCCTATGTAATCTGGTACAACCATCAGAGCTCTCCCAAAAATACATTGACTAGCATTCTCTACCTGAGGAAAACACTGTTCATAGGTGGTCAGCCTTGACTGGGTACAAGGAAAACTGACAAGGTCATAGACTGGTATAACTTTTTAGTTTTATTAAAAAGTGGCAGTTGCAGTCTTCCTTTGGTAAGTCAGGCAAGTTTCTGTAGGTTGAATGTGTAGGGTTTTTTCCTTTTTCTGTGCCCTAGGGTATTTTTGGATTAGTGAGCTCTGAAAGCAAAAATAAACAGAGACAAGCAGCAATTATCAAGAAAGCAGGCTGAGCAAACAGTCTATCTTTTTACCATGACTCTTTCTTCCCCAGAATGACAGACCAGGCTTCAGTGATCCTGTCAGCTGGCATGAGGGACAGGAAATGCCTGCCAGAGGCTGATTTCTGCTGGCCTTTCTGCTGGCCATCTTAAATGCAGTGTCTGTCAGCCTGCTGCTCCTGCAAGGCCATATTTCTTTTGGGATAAGCAATGCAAAGTAACAGAGCTTCATGCTCATTAGCTCAGCTACAGGTATAATTACGCAGAACTAAGGAGAAGCTTTTTAGACCAAAGAGATCTGAATAAAATTCTCATGGAAAAGGTAAATTTTTAGATCTGTGAACAGTGGTTCAAATGTTTTGAAGCTTATTTGCCCTTGGAAACATCAGTCTGCACCAGGAACAGTCTACACTCAGAACCTGACATTAACTTGACTTTCAACTCCTGCTTAAACTTTAAGACTTCGAAGTTTGTTTGACTCAGAGTAAGACAAAAATACATGGATTGATCAGGTAAAGTGACCCTACCAAATAGTAACATTTTTTTCAGCTACAGCAAGCACAAGGTTTGTTTTCTATTACTAAGGCACAGAATCAGTAACTGAGTATGTTACTGGAGGTTAAAAAAGAAAAACCTAATCAAAAGCTCTTCATTCAGTAGTTCAAGTAACCAGCCCATGGATCTCTCACCTTCTCCCACAAGATTCTTAATTCAAATACAGGTCAAATCAGCAGTACCTGACAACCCAGCAACTGCTTTGGGCACCTAAATACAGAGAAACAATAGTCCTAGTGCAGATTCTTGTGGAGAAATTTTGCAAAGGTTAAAAGCAGGTGATAAAGAGTTTGAACTGATTCATGTTATGAACACTATGGGAAGGGACATTTCCCCATACTGCTGCCACTGAGTTGTACATGCTTTCCAAATGGTGATTCCATAGCTGCCTGCCTTCTTCCCTTTCTTAATGGGGACAGATTATAAAGGAGTGTATTGGGTTTCTAAGTGAATTGATTCCTTTCCTTAAATCTATGGCATTACTTGTATAGGTGAACAAGTGCTGGAAATATCTGGTAAAGAAGAAAGTGTGAAGTTTGTCTGGGGAAGACTCTGAAATACATGAAAAACCTGAAACATAACACAGGCTGAATGGAAGGTGACTAGCTGAGCTGCTCACAGTCAGTGACACAACTCTGTCCTTTGTCAATGGTGAAATTCTCACCATCAGCTCTGGCAGCAGGGAAAGGTATGAATTACAACCTTCTCAAGGTAGACTGATTACTCTAAGCAGCACACACTAATACAGCATGTTCTGTGTTACAATTTAGTAAAATATTACCATAACACAAGTAAAAAAATGTTAGTTTGTTAGTGCCCACTATAGAATTGAGACTTCCAACACATCCTCACCCCCAGGCCCACAAGCCTTAGGACACCCCTCTGGATGATACTGCTTTCTCTCAGTGAAATACTAAAATTGCTGCTTTGTTTTGAGTAAATATTTTCAGTTGTCTGTCTTCATACTGGCAGATCATCTTCATTTCCCAGTCCTAGAAACAGCCTGGATTGCTTTGATCCATTCTGTACGCTCTGTGGACGAGGCTGCTTGCAAGTAATAGTGGATGTCATTTGCTGTGATGATTTCAAAGAGAATGTTGTCAACATCACACTTCTTGGCTACAGGGAAGAAATAAGAAAGTCAGCTATGAGAGAATAAATTCTTGTACTTAAAATGTTTCCTCCTCTACACTCTCAGAGGATTTCCTTCCTCTCTACAGCTGAGCCTGATCAGGCCTTCACAAAGATTCAGTCCAAGATTGCAAGACTGGTTCCAGGAGATAGGTCTCTCTTGGAGAAACCACCCATGAATTCTGCACATTTCACATTCAGGAGTCTCTGGTTAGTTGGTAGGATGGAAGGGTCTGCAATCCTGCAGATAGGTCATATTCCCCAAACCCTCCCATGCCTTGCCAGCTACAAGATATATAAAAACAAGGTATTTGAGTTCATGTCACATCCAGAATCTCCATTTCTTTTCTGAGATGTCAACAAATTTTCTTGCTGGATGTGATAGTCTGCCTCCCCCACGGAGAGGAGAATGCATGGAATGAGTTTTTCTTGATCTTTGTAGCAACACCTAACCATTGCTGTTCCCACAACTTCTAGTTTTGTGAAGGAACAGAATGTGGACAGTAATAATTTGTCAGCATTACTATTTCTAACATAAATCTTCCATCCCAAATTCATTATAGGAAGAGAACAAACTCAGCTTACTTTGTCTAAAGGCCAGTTACCCAAACACAGGGAAGGTGTCATCCTTTTGATGAGTCTTCCCTAAAGAAGTGACAAAACACAAGATTCCCTATTGCTACCTTTACCCCAGTAATTCAGACAGCAGGAAAGACACGAATTACTAGAATTACTGAATCATTGTACATAGACTGCTTTTGAATAAAAAACCCTCATAAATTCAGGCAGATTGAAAGAATGTACCAAAAACATATTACACGGCTCATTTGATATGGTTCCTTACAGTCTGGCATATCTTCCACTGCTGTCACCACACAGCCTCTCAAGTGAATTGCTCCCAGTGGTTCTTCTCCCTAGGAAGGACATGAAATAAAAATTAAATGCAACAGTTTCAAAACTGTTGACATGTTAATATCTGGCTACAGTTTCAGGATGCAAACAAAAACATTTGCTGTCTAAGTATGTCACCTGGGAAACCAGAGGATCTTCAGTCTGTGTGTGACATGGAGGGTGAGGGGTGTGGTAGGGGGAAGGCTTGTAAATAAATAGGGAATCTCTTTTGGGGTTTAGAATTCAGGATCTGCAGAGTAATTAGCATGGGAACGGGGAGGTCAGACACTCCTCAGTGGTGATTCTTCAGTGTGTCTAGGATGCCTCTGCCAAGGGGGCTGGCACAGCATAAAGCATCTGAACCCCATAACAGTACTGCTGCTGCAGCAGTGCAGGATGAGATAAAACCTGTGGACTGAATCAATCCAAATGCCAGATTTTGAGGAGTAGTTTTTGCCCATGGCAATGCTCCTTCCTTTTTTAGGGCAGGGTTTGGCCTGTTAGGATTACGTAAGAAATGGAATGCCATGTCTCAGCCTGACAGAGCAAGTATCTCAAATATAAACTGCAAAATTACTGTATTGTGTTGATTTGCACTTATGACCTAGTTTGTTTTGACCAAGTGAGAGCACGTGTTTATTCTAATTATTCATAGATAAGAGGCAAGAGCACAGTTCAGTGTTACTTGTTCCCAGGTCTGGGTGGCACTTGCCACCCTGACTTGGCAGCCTCAGAAATCATCCTTCACTCTGCTTTGCTGCTGGATAGCTGGACTGCGTGAGGACAAACAACCCCACTGTCCTGCCTGGCCTTCCCTGTCACACCTTCCCACACAAATACTCAATTCAGACATTCCTACAAGGTGCTGGCTTTAAAACAAACAGAAAAATAAAAAATGTCTCTTACTCCAGCAGGATCATAGTAGTGAAGATATGCAGGATCATCTCTTAAAACAAACTTTCTCACTTTCCAGTTCTTCCTCCGATGTCCCTAGGAAAATTTAAAACCAGGAATGTCATGAACTGCTTTGCCTGCAAGTGCTCACAGTCAGCTAACCCACACAGGAAAGAACAGTCAAATACAAAGGGGAAAAAGCTGAATATTTTGGACAGAAAATATTCAGTGCAGTAAGACTTGAACCTGCCTTTTCTCCATACCTATGTTTTGTACAACAGCTAGACTATCACACTGGTTTCTCTTTTTATTTTTATTCTACAAAGCAGGAGAGCTTGAATACAGGACATTCCCCTAAACACATAGCCTGGTAGCTATGACATTCACACAAGGTCTGTCAGAACTGGGTTTAAGTGCTTGCCAGAAAACATCACTGCAAAGCGCCTTGAAGGAAGGTTCCTTGAACTATTGGCATGAAGGAGCTGAAAGTTCTTCTCTCCCTGCAGAGATAACAATAAAAAAAGGCTTATCTGTCTTAAGCACCCTGGAGGGCTGAGAAGCTCAAGCAGAAATAACACCACCCTCAGGCATGGCACCCATAGGTGCCTCATTGCCTGTTTTCAAGATGAAAAGGTGGGTGAGGAAAGTCTAGATCTGCTGAAAGCATCTCAGCGGAAGCTGTGACTCTTCCACGAACTGACCCACAACTCACTGAAGGTGACCAAGTGCAGACTATCACTCATGGAAGGTTGTCATGATTCACTTCCTCTCAGCATTTCAAAATACTAGTTTCTCAACTGGCCACACTGTTTGAAAGGAAATTCTTACTAGCTAGGCAGACGTAAAGGTGACAAGGTTAAAGAGCAGCAGGACTTGGATCTAATTTCTTCCATTGCTTTTGGGTAATCTGATTGAGCAACAGAAATATATGTAAGCATCGCCAAAAAGGTCTTAGGTTCTCAAGGACTATTTTAACAGTGAAGTTTCAGACTCTATATTAGGAAGTATTTCTTTAGAGAGAGGGTGATCAAGCACTGCAACAGGTTTCCTAGAGAGGTGGTCAATACCCCATGTCCGACAACATGTAAGAAGCATTTGCACAATGCCTCTAACAATGTGCTTTAACCTTTGGTCAGCCCTGAAGTAGTCAGGCAGCTGGACTAGATGATTGTTATAGGTCCCTTCTACCTGAGCTATTCTATTCATTGTAGAATCCTGATTTGCCTTCAGTTCACTAATATCTGCTTGCAACGGCCTTGGAAAGTAAGGCATTTACCATGACATTCACTGTACTGCTTACAGGTTTGCTGGAAAGGAAGGTACACTGTCATCTTCTGTCTTATAGATTAAATATTGGTGACTGAAAGGACTCCTTTGCTCAGGTATTTTTGCATTGTACCAATGACTTGTCACACCTCCTGCTAGCACTCTTTCTTAATTAAAGCTATAACCCATCTTATTTTGTGGTAAGAGCAATAAACCTTGCAACTTTGGGCAAGAGCCCTGCTGCCATGCTACAGCAAGTGTTCTTTGTGCAAAGGCAAGAGGGAGAGAGATGAAACCTGTCAAGTAGGGAGGTGGCACAGGCTAGTTCTCTCTTCTCTAAAGCTTTTAGGTGTGAAACAATAATTTTGTACCCATGTAACATTATCCCAGTGACAGGATGGAACATGTGCTGTACTCACCTGTTTCAGCAAACATCCTTGTTTCACTATTGTGCCTCTGAATTCTTCTTTCATAACCACATCATCATCACTGGAATATCCCTCGCAGAAAAACCCACTGTCTGGCTGCAGGAGAAAAGTCAGAAGTTACACTGTGGCTGCATGTTTATGTACACTTACAAATCTAGCTTCTCTTTGGCTTCCCACCATCCTGTTTTTTGCCACTCTCCAAAAAATCAAACCTTTTACTGTAAAAATCTCCCAGTGAAGTTGAGGGACTCTCCAAGTCACCATGGAAGCATTTTGGTGTGAGGTGGGACTACACTTCTCTGATATAAGTCAGACATTGACTTTCTGTGGCCTCCTCACATCACATTAGTATTGACTCAAACTAGAAACAAGCTGAAAGCCAGCAGAGCACCCATGGGCTGCCAGGAGAAGCATCCCAGGTAGCTACAAACTGTGATGACCACAAGGCTGCCTTCACCAGCAGTGTCTCTGCTTCCCTTGCTGCACAGGTAAAGTTGCCCTAACACAGACACGTTCTAGGAAAACAAATGGAATAATGGGAGAGTTATTTTACTGAAGTCAAGTGGTAAATATAAAAAGATTTGTAATATCAATTTACTTGTTTTTAATTCACAGAAGGCATATATTTTGTTGGCATAAGTCCGTAAAACAGTATTTGGCTGTGAATTGATATTGTAAGTTCTTCAAATCAACCTGCAGAATATGAAGCAGTAAATGGAAAAGGCTGGGTGTGATATCCAGGCTTGGTGATACTGGAGAGTATTAAAAATTTTTACTTCTCACAGGCAAACTCTGTGTGTGTGTACACTCACACAGAGTCAGATTTGATGGCTCTGCACAAAAACAGGTTTGTAGCTTGTGCCAGCCAGTCTGTGAAGCCTGATGATGATGAACTACTCTCTTCCCTCCCACTGAATCATGAGGAAAACCAATGTCTAAATCCTGGTCACTGGTGCAATTACCAGGAGCGAAGTCTAAGTTAAAAAAGGAGTCAGTTTGGTCTCAACACTCAATTCACACTTAGGATTGTGCCGGGGGGGGGAAAAATGTCCTGGTTACAAATGTTAAAGTGAGCCAGTTCATTCTGAGTATCAGAAGAGAAAGACAACTAACATGGATCTCTCCATTTCTGTACAATCAATATTTACTGCAGGATTTAAGAAGCCCAATGGGATCCCGAGAAAATCAGAGCATCAGTAAGTCTAGACAATAAAAAAAACATAATACAATGCTCACAAAGTAATAATAGGCATCGCTGAGATCTAAGAAGGGGGTGTCTGACAATCCCTCAGCAGCAGCCTTGGATGCATCCCCAGCAGGCTGTAGGTAGCCTTCACTCAAGAGGGAAGAGGCAAGCATGAGACCTTCTCTGCGATTCCGGATGGAGTTGCTAGACACCAGCCAGTCAATCACACAAGTGCCTGGTTACAAAGCAACAAAATATCAGCCACAAACCAAGATAGACATGAAGAAGCCTAAAACTAAACAGGCAACAATCCTGCTACATCTATTCATCAGTCTCCTGAAAAATGTTCTGTGTGACAACACAGGGAGCTAATCTGGAAAGGCTCCTGAGTCATCCAGCGGGGTACAGCCATTCCAGTTGATGGCAGGGGCCAGTACAGCCCTTGAACACTGTGCCTGAGAGAGAAGAGATCAGGGAGGAGATGCAGGGCTCAGCTGGGAAGCCTCATGGGCAGGAACTGGGGCAATATGAAGGACAGCCAAGCCTGGGAAAGGCAGTCTTCCAGGCTGCTATGTTACTGACACAGAGTGACTTTCATAGAATCACAGAATTGTTGAGGTTAGAAAAGACCTCCAAGATCATCAGTCCAACCGTTAACACCGCTGTGTCCACCACTAAACCATGTCCTCAAGTACTACATCCACATGTTTGTTGAGGACCAACAGATTTGACTTGGAGCAGAACAGGAATTACAATGTGACACAGTTTGGTGATGAAAAGTTCAGAATGGAATAATTTTTCTGGAGTTGTGTTTCACACAACTTAATCTACTCAAAATATTTACTTCAATCTTTCTGACACTGGTTAAATTTCTTCCTTCTATCTCACTGTGACCATAACTGATCACTTTTACAAGATCCATCCCTTGAGCACCTCCTGGTTCTCTATGGTCTACAGAGCTTGGGGCTGTTTTATCTATTGCTTCTCAACCCTGTGCTCCCTTTATTGTATGGAATAGAGGGACAAGAGCTCCTTACCTGTAAAGCAGTGATTGAACACCTTTTTATCCTTTTCCAGCTTCAGTTCCTTTATTCCCTTTTCAGGATCTTTCATTGAGAGGTACAAAGCACTGTGCATAAAAAGAATGTCATTGTCATTCATTGGGTCTTCATGTTTTGTTGGCACATGCCTCTCCACAGAGCTGTAGCATGGCTTAGTTTAACCTCCTGAAAAGTTTCAAGTTACAAAGCCTGGATGTCTCACTACATCACTGTCACAGCTGTGGGAACAGAGGGTGTAGCTCACGAATGGTTCACCACACACCCCTATTTTGAGAATGCAACAACGTGTGGTGACTGTAGTGTGAACAGAGGAACACTCACTGCTGAGGCACCTTCCCAGGGCCCCACAGCCTCAGTGCAAGTAGGAGAGCTCACTGCTGTGCTATGTGTTCCCCAAAGGTCCTGGGCCGAGCAGAAAACCTGTCAGTGTGACCTCCTCAAAGCCTGCATGCTCTCGGAGACACTAAGTAACCTCAGTGAACCCTGGTGTAACTTACTTCCTCCTGCCTAGTTTGCACTAACCTAATTCCTTGGACCTTGCTGGGAGGAAAGAAGCTACACTAGTGCTCAGAAATCTCCTTATCAGCAAAATCCTTTGATAAATAAGCATGTTTTGATAAATTATGATGTGTTTAAAATGAGCTTCACAGTTCTGATTGCTAGCTCATTTCTGCCGCATTGTACAATTGAAACTTTTAGTCATGCATAAAGGTCTGTGAGAGAAACCAGAGAGGTGGCATGGACAGAGACACTCATAGATCTTCCAGACCACGGTTACATATCTGACACACTGCCTGCAGATGGAAGTAAATGGGGGAGCAGAGCTGTGAGAACAAACCTCAGGTTGATTGTTTCAGGCAGTCTGATAGACTTTCTTGTGGATTTTCTGGCAAACCTCTGGCCTCCATCTATGCAACGAATTGCTTTCTTGATATCCTGCACCCAGGCATCTCTCTCCTCCAGGTAGGCAGCTTGAAAAAAATGGTCCTGCTGCTTGGCTGCAGTGAGCTTGAAGACAAACTGGAATGATAAATTATGGGTTTTTTAAAAGTTAGTTTGGTGTAGCCAGTTGGGCATGATTAATCTAGTACCACCACAACATACAGCCTACCTGTGCCAAATGGACTATGGAAAATGCCTTAGAACAACAGTTAAATTCAAAAAACCCTGAACAAAAACATGACCAAGCAGTGCAGGTAACTGACATCTTTTCTTACTGCCCTGTAAGTGATCCTGACATTGTCAGAACAGCCAAGGTGAGTGGCACTGATATAGCTGCTGATTCTAACCTTTTCTTGGAAGTTCAACACAGCTGGAATGCTGAAGCACACAGCCCATGCAGGCTTACAGTGGGTGTACGTTTGTCTTAAAGACACATGAACAGTCTGAAGGAGAAAAAATACCCCACATCATGCTGCTCAGCTACTGACTCATAAGGGGAGAAAAGGTCACAGTCACACTGGAGAGTAGTTGAGCACATTTGCAGCCTAACAGAACTTTAAGGGCTTAGTAGGGAGATGATACAACCAACCCTTATGTCTTAGGAACACTACCTGTCTAAACACACTAGCAACAATGAAAAGACTGTATTTTCCAAAAATGAGAAAAGATCCCTTCTCCCCATACCTCAGATACAGAGTAAGAAGTGCTGTGCTGAGGCTTGTTAATTAGATAATGTAGGAACGTGGTTTCAACTCAGCAGAATTAGAACCAAATGGGTGCAGATACACTCCATTTCTGTCCCTTTATTTGGTTACTTAATGTTCCTGCCCCGTGCTTTAGTCCCTAGAGGTAACTATGCCTCACCTTATTACTCACAGCACAGGATTAACAGCAATCTTTATTCTCTGCCCCATCCTTTTCTTGTGCTGCCTCAAAGATGGCCTGTAGGTTAAGAGCCCCTTTTTCTTAACAGATGTAAGTCTAAATAGACTTTGTAAGAATCAAGGTGGGGTTTTATTCATATGAGTTCTGCACAAAAAAAAAAAAAGAAGTAGAAGAAAGAAAATAAGGCAAAAGAAAACCTAGCAGGTCCAAACATGACACAAGGGACCTTGACTCCATTTACCACAAAACCTAAGGACAGGTCTTACTCATATGAGAAAGTGAAGTTTGCTGTCTTGTGCAGTCTTTCACACTTTTTTTCTATTTTTCTAATGCTCTCAGAGGTTCCTGTCTTTAGTCAGGCATCTCTGTGGTAAAATTTGTTTAAACTGTAGTTGGATAATCTTCCAGATTCTGGAACAGTGTCAGAGGAATTCCTGGAGGTTTAATGCCTATTTGATGAAACCAAGTTGACAAATAACAAATGACTGACTAAAGATATGATTCTTTGCTCATACTAGAAATTCTGTTTGACTGACAACTGTTTTTCAGGAAACCTGTAACAAAATATGATTGTCACAGCATTTATCTCCTTCCTATCTAAGTTGTTGCTCTTTGACAATAAATAGATGCTTCCACTGCTCATGGGATAGTTTCCCACATCTTTATTCTGTGGCAGCTAGATTTATCTTTAATACAGGAGTTGTTGCCATTCAGCTGCAAAGTGTCCTCTCACCAATAAAATTTAGCTCTGCTCTCTAACAGACTCAGAGATTTTTAAAAAATATGCAAAATTAAAAAATACAAACCCCAACACTTTCTGAATTAGTCCTCTTGAAGCATCCTGAATTCAAATATTGTACAAGTCCAAGCCTGCTTGTGATCTTCTAAGACAAGTGAGAGTCACTACTTGGATGAGTGCAAGGAATTTGTAACCATCAGCCTTCTGCCCCTTTAGTGCCTCCAGAAGTAAAAGTATACTGCCAAACATTGTTATGAAAAATGTACTTACCATTCTTTTGCCAAAATCTTGGCATGGACTGTTAATAGAGCTTCCTTTTAGTGGGATCATCCCTTTGGGACTGTTGTCAGCCTTCCGCTTGTAGAATTCAATTCCATCTTCTAAGAGCACAACCCACATTGGCTTCCAGGTATTAAACATGCTGCCCTGCATCAATAAATCACTGTGCATGTTATGTTCAATGAATCACCCTTCACATGATATGTAATGATGATATGACCTTCCAGGGAGTGTCTGACTGATGCTAAAATAACTGCAATTAGTGTCTCAAGGGGAAGACACCACAACCACACCCATCTTACTCTGCAGTTAAACGTTGTTCTTATTCTTCTGACCACCACTAATTTCCCTTGTAGTCACCCTAGACACGAGTTTTTCCAAATTTGCATGACCTGCCACATCAGGCTTCTCATCAGTACCAATTAGTCTCAACCACTGTCTTCAAGGTGACATAGTGGCAATATTAAGAATAATCTCTAAATTTCTGAATTTGAACTGGGACTTTAGGACTGACACATTAACACAGGCATGCTGTGCTATACTTAGGACTTGATGCTACAATACAGTCAGTCATGAAGGCTTGGCTGTCTGATAAGAAAACACACATCTCAGAGGACTTCTAACCATATAAGAACAAACTAAGAGTAATGAATAGTTTAAGGGCCTGAGGCTGCAGACCTCCAGCTGCTGTGGTGAGGAATCAAAGGGCTTCATTTCATCTTTTAAAGCTTTTACTTCCTATTCCTGAAATGCAGCTGTTAGATCCAATGAATGCAGAGATAAAGACAGGGCCAGACCCTGTATATAGTGAAATACAGAGCAAAATTCTTAGGGACAATGAGAAGAACAACCTGTTTCTGTGTTGAGCACAATTAACTGCTAGAATTACCAAGCCTGTTCTACTCCAGCTATACAGCCTCTCTGGTCCTGCCTGCAACCCCAGATACCCAAATGACATAGTGCTCAGCCAAATGAACATTTAGATATGCTGAATACCAAGAGCTCTCCTGAAGAGTTACCAAAGCACAACCAGCATTAGTGGGCCCCAAATCAGAGGCCATTCATCAAAACTATTAGCTTCCCTTGCTCTTTCTGTTACAGAGAGAGACCCAAATTTATCCTCCTCCTGCCACAACTCCACAGCATCCCTGTCCTCCTCAGACCATGATGTCTGAGCAGTGCCAAAGCTGCAGGTAGAAGTGAGGCAGCTACTGCTGTGCTGTGCCAATGGCTTGTTGTTGTTTGTTAAACCTGAGAGCTGAGCAGAGTTACTTACATTTGCATTTTGTATTTCTGCAGAAGTGAATAGGGCAGAAACATCCTTAGTCATCTTTATTTATTCTCCAAACGAACCCTTTGTCTGTCACATCCTTTTTTATGCTGACCCACCTTCCAATTACAGGCTGGAGAGAGAAAATCACCAGCTGAGATCTTACTAAGAGCAGGACCTGGACCTTCTTCCAGCCTCTACAGCCCTCACTGGCAGCAGAAGGTGCCCCACAAATGAATGGTCCCTTCCAAAGGAAAGTCACTGTTCTGGGGGTTCTCTGGAAACTCAGCTAAAGGAGGAAACTACAAAAAGGAGCCTCATCTGGGCACCACGTATGTGTTGACTGTTGTTTTCTTTTGATTCTTTTACTTTTTTTTTTAATAAGCCATAAAAGTTAACTTTTTTTTTGAGAGTCCAAACTGACCCCCACTGGTTGGTTTTCTGCTACAAAGTCAATTAGAATGATGAGATATGATAAGAACTGGTGCAAATTCCTTTTGCTTGTGAGTTTATCACACCTTACAATATCTCTGCTCACAAACAGACAAGTTCAGTACTTCCTGAAGTCTGGACTCTGACATGTTTTACCAATGGAAGCCACTGCAAACCAGTGTTAGACTCAGATCCACACCATCAGCAAACCCAAACATGGTCACATTGTTCTCACTTAAAACATATCATGAAAGACAAGCAAGCAGGATCTAGATTTGATTTTCCTGGACTAAAAATCAAACTGCCCCACCCACTCAAAAGATACAGATACCAGATACAGACCATTCCTTGAATTGCTCTCTACATCATTAACGACTTAAAAAAACCATGCAACTTCCCTATCATAGAAAACGTTCTTTTTACAGCATCTGCAGCACTGCAAGATTAGAAAATTATCTGTTCCTTATGCTCAGATCACACAAGGGCCCCCAAACATACAGAGGTTTAAGCAGACCTTCAGACATTGAAGTCTGAACCCACATTTACTGGAGATGACTGTCCCAGCTAAAGCACTGACCCCCACGCACAACACTGTTCCCCAGACTAATTTAAATATCAAGAGGAGAAAATCAGTGACAAATGGCCTTCACTCTGCAAAAAAGAGCTGTGACTGCATGGGTGACTCCTTTGGGAGGTCAAATCCTTGTTTTCACTTGACAGCCATAAAGGAGAGCAGAAGAATATATAATTAGCTAGAAAGGTTAATCAGGAGCATGCTCATCCTTGCTGGAAGCTCTGGTTGTGGAATTTGCATCAGCCCCAGTGAAGTATCAAACAGCTGGTACCCATCTGATCTGTATTCTCAGCTCCTTTTGCCCTCCAGCCCTCCTCTGGCACAATGCTGCTGCTCCTCACCACCAGCATAAGCTCACTGGAGTCACCTCTGAGGCTGCTCTAGGTAATTCCCTGTTCCCATTGCACAAGCATCCAGCAGCAACTTTAGTAGTATCTGCATAGAGACACTTTTTGGGAACCCAGCACCCACAGGAATGTGAGAGACTGACACTGGCACATCTGTATGCATCTTTTCCATGGCATACCCAACTAGGCACACAGTTTGGGATTATCCAGTGTGTAAGTTTCCAGCCATTCCCCTGTCATGGATAAATATAGTTTGTGGGCCAATTGCTCCATATATCAGGCTGTTGGAATGAGAGATCTGTCAAGCCTGTTCTATGCAGACTACACTCTCCTTCCTCATGACACCATCACTGCAGCTTTGTCATTCCTTTATGAACTTCCTTTCAGTGTCAGTGGACTGAGGAGTGGTCTAGTCCATCCAGCTGTTTGAATGACTTAAATTCTTGTTTTCATGAGCAGAGACAGCACAGGAGAGAGCTTCTCTTTTGCCCCAGGACCTACACTGCTTAGTTAGGCTGCTTTAAGTCAGACTGATCTCACTAGGGATTTAAATGAAAGTTAAGACTCCAGAGCAAAGGTTGCTGTGGGGCAGTGACTGCCTTCCCAAAGAAGGGAAGTGCCCATGGCCCCACACACTGCCTCTAAGACAAGGTTATCTAACCTCTTTATTCTCACTATGCTTCCTTGATGTTTAACTCAGCAATTAAGTACAATTGAGTAAGCTGTGGCCATTTCTAGCCATTACCTGTTTTGCCAAGATTTCACAGCGTGTGTCACTACACCTCCCCAGCCTGTTCAGAGTTAGTTTTCTCTTCCACTCAGTCCAAAACTGCCCACTTACCTTCTTAACCAAGTAGCCCTCCCTTATGCGTGTCGGTTCCCGCTCCATGACTTGAGTGATCCTGGTCTCAGTCCTATCAGCACTGGCAGCTAAGTTCCTCTGGCAGAGAAGTCTGTGGGCTGGTGCTTTTACAGTACAGCTGTGTCATTTCACAAGTTCTCTGCCTGCTAATCACAAGTCCATTTCCTCTTACAGAGTGAGAGAGAGGGAAATGCAGAAGCACATGGGTATTTATAGTCTGCCTCTGACAGAACAGGCAACAGCCTGACAAAACCCTCAGCCATATCAAACGCAGCCAGCCTTGATGACAGAATCCTGGGAAATTAAATAAGCACTTTAGGGCCCAGTCCCAAAAAATTGGGCCCACTCAGCAAATACATGAACTCTTGCAAAACAACAAACAGGATACTGCACTGCTGCTTGGTCCATGCCACAGGGATGTCAGAGACAGGTTTGCAACTCACCAGTTCTTTCACTTCATCCTGTCTTCAAAATCTGACTCCCAGTGGGTGAGCACGTGGGGTCTGGCAGCAAGTCGGATGGTCCTTGCTTTGTTAATGAGGATGCATCCTCTGCTGATACAAGAAAATTTTTTTTCAGATTTGATCAGCTTTTGGAGTTCGATGCTGAGGCTTCCCAAAGAGGTCAGCTGTGAAATAGGCATAAATGGATTAGACCAGTGCATTACATAAAATACTGACTGCAGAATGCCACTTTCTACAAGCATCTTTTTCTTGCTGAAGAGCTCATTTGGCTCTATTTGGTGAAAGACAAGGCAAACCCATAATTTTTGGTATATATCAGAGTCACAATCCCTCTTCCCCATACAGAAGGAGAAGTGGGGGTATATGGGAGGCAATAAGGAGGCTGCTTCATTGCCAAGAGCAAAGTGTTCTCCCAAGCACAAGATTCCAAATCATTTTTGCATTTAAGCCCATTCATAAAAGGGTTCAGCCCAGGGTGACTCCATTTGTCACCTGTGCCACTTGTAAAGATCTCTAAACAGGGACATTTTTCACAGACAGAAATTCCTGCTCTCTGTTTGACTCTCTGTTTGCCTCAGTGTTTACTCAGAAGTACACACAAGTCTGGCAAGGTCTGTGATAGAGGAGCAGAGGGTTAGAAGAGCCCTCAGAGACTTTTTCTAGCCATTCCTCACTGATGCCTGTTTAGTGGTTCTACTACAGCTAAGACTTGACTCCTTCCTTGGTTATCTGTATTACTGCTTCACTGTCCCAACTGCTGTTTGTTTCTCCTCACTGTCCAAATTGAGATTTTCCTTTCTAGACCTCTCTCAACTAGCTGCTGCTCAAATGTTCTGTCCAGTCTGTTCTGCAGGCAGAGCACCTATCTGCACCACCTATCTCAGGTTAGACACTTTGTAGTGCATTCTGTCCAATGCATATATTTTTTTGATGATTTCACATTGTTTGGGGCTTCTAAAACCTACAGTCTCAGTACATTGTTCTCTTGCTCATGTAAATCATGCTATTGTGAGAATCTGATTGATATTAAAGGCCCTACTTGCTGACCAAGCCAGTCATCTGCAGTATGCAAATCAAAGACTTTCCAATTCTCTGGCTGTCAAGTGCACTTGAAGTCAACAAACAGATTTTAAAATTATTAGAGACAGAAACTCACACTGAGCTAATAAAAAATTCATGCTCTTTAGAGCTAAAAGTAAAAATTTACCACTAAAAAGTGATCAAAATGCTTGTGTCACATTTACAGTAGAGAATTCGCCTACCAGATTTAGGACCTGCAATGAACTTCAGATGCATTCCCAGAGCAGAGATGATCTAACTGAATTTCCCATAAGCCTTAAAATTATGCTTGATAGACTGGAGAGCTTGTAGACTTCTCCTGTATAATATCTTTTTTGGGCACTAATTCCTTTTACTTTAAGAAGGTGTATTATTTCCTTCTCTTCCCTTTCATTCCGATGGTTCCATCTTTGGGAAAAGGTACTTTCCCCCCCCCCCCCGCGAAAGAAACCCAAAAAAACTGGGCACACGCAACA
>NW_008667794.1:26138-30666 GCF_000695815.1 Acanthisitta chloris
CCAGATGGAAGGGCTTATGGGGAGCAAAGACTAAAGAATCTGCCAGCATTTTCCTCCCTGCAGGCATCCTTTCCACAGGTTTTCCTGCTCACCCTCCCCTGTTGACTCAGTGTTTGTGCTGAGTCAAGATGACAGGACTCTGCATGATAAACTGATGATATGTAACCACCAGGGATAGATCTTCTCCAACAGAACATATTTATGACCCTATACTAAAAAGAGGTTTAATGCAAACAGAAAAGGATGCTGACTCCACAATTTCACAAAAGCTCTGCTTCTCATTTACCTGCATGAAAAGCCCTTGGAGATGTGAAATGAAATTCTAAACACAGCAGCACCAAGCCAAACACTCCAGAATTTACCATTAACTACTTAAGCAACTCAGTGTCGAAGCACAAAATTACCTCCATCCAATATTAGCTGAAAGCAACTACTTTTATCATACTTCTTTTCTCTACATGGTTTCTATTTCATCTTCAAAGTTCAGCTCGTCCTTTTGCCCTTCTACCTTACAAGTCTGGAACAATCTTTTTCTTTAACATCAAGGTTTGGTTTCATTTATTATACACTACCCCAGGGGAATCAGCAGTTCATCTCTCCCCAGGCAGAAATGTGCCGATCAGCTAAATCATTCATGTGAGACAAAACAGTCCTTAACCATACAGTGGCCATGGCAGGAGCAAGGGGCAGCCTGGACTGCTGATGCAGTCATTGTTCAGCCATTCCTTAATTGCAGCACCAGGCGTAAGAGAGAGGAAGAGCTGTATTTCTTCTAGCTCTCCACACAGGGGAGGAAGAGCTTTGTCTGGCAGAAAGAGAAAGTAACCTGTAATGTGGAAACCTTCTATAACTTACCTTGTTCTCCCCATTTCTGTCTGAAGTAGGTAAAGGTATGCGATGTTGGATGAGCAGCATTTGTCACAATAGCACAATCTGCAACAGAGCTGAATATCTTAGCTCAGTTTACTGCTGAGCAATCTGTTCTTGTGCAGAAGATCCTGCTGATGTATTTCTTCAGAAAATTCTGCTTTATTTCTGCTACTTCAGGATCCAAGCTCCTATAAGCATTAAAAAAACAAGGTGATCAACCACATTTATCTAAGCAAGGGATCTGAGAGACTGATGAGTGTTTATACTGAAAATTGGAACCATATATTTGCAAATAAATAGCAGTTGCAAGGAAGACAGACAGTTTCTCCATTTGTTACATCAGCTTCACTGCTCTCTCCACGAGCCCTTGCAGCACTGATTCAAACATGTTTTTTGCACTGCAAATGCCATGAGGCCACCCCATCTGTAACACAGCACATGGGCTCTCCATAAATATGCATCACTAGAGAAAATCAAGCTGCATTTCCAGGGGAAATGATAACAAATGCTATATGTTCAAAATTATTGTCCTTACAAGAAAAATGATATACACAAGTGAGTTCCAAAGGAGATAAAGACTCTGACAGGCTTGTACTTTGGTAAAACCCTTTATCACTTATGCACAGAAGCAAAAAGCTCAAAAGAATCACAGTATTAAATTGAGAGCTGGCAGGTGCAAGTCTCAGCACAATTCCCTCCATATGGAATCACACATATGGCTATTTTTAGTGAATGAAAGTTTGTGACTTTGTATCCTCTTCTTGAAAAGAAACCCCAGACTGCAACATTTCCAAATTTAGTGCTGTGTTAAGAAAGGAATCAAAGAGGGAAAAACATGAAAAGGCTATTACAGGTATTGTCCATGCCACCTTAGGATCTAAATGCTGTGGTTTGACTGTCTTAAATGTGCCATCTAGTTCTGACCTCTAAGGCACATTTTGTGTATTTAATTATTGTGAAGTTCTGCAGCAGGGTTAGTGCACTAGTGAGAAGGCCTGCAGAAATGCTGATACTTAAAAGCTTATGCAGTTGACTTATTATCATGTCTAGAGAGATCATAGTGAGTGGATGCAGTCAAGAGACTGAATGGATTTCTCCAGAATGTTTTCTAGACAACTTGGGCCAGCACAAAGCGTAGGTCATCATTCATGTGCATATTATCTCTCATCTACCTTTCATTGAATGAATCCAACCTCATACATCAGTGACACATGCAGGTGATGTTGATGCAGCAGGAAAAGTCTAAGTACAAGAAAGAGGTTTTGGGAGATGTAGCTGCAGTGTGAGAAGACTTTCCTAGTTTTAGGAAGAAAAAGAGCAACAAGAACTGCAGGCTGAAGTTCACTCACCACTCTCTTCAAAAGCACTAAGAGGTTTGCCAGGACACATATGAGTGCTACAATCTTCCTGCCCCAAGGGAAGGCAATTAGCTAATGTGCCTTGCTGACTCCAGGAAGCCTCTGGTGCCGGGGAAACAAAAGGTAGATTTGAAGGACTGAATAAAACAAACCAGAAAAAGCAGTTCTGCAGTTTACAAACACATTAAATATTCCTACCCCACCCCTCAAATGTAGGTGCATAGAATGGAGGAACAAACACTCCTAAGCAGGAGAAATAGGACCACGTCCTAAGACTGTGATGATCTACATAGCTTTGAATCTTGCAAAAGTCAGCATATTTACTCTGTGCTCCTGCCAAAGGCATGTTGATTCCTTCTTCCTGCAGGTATTTTGCTTCCTACAGAATATCAAGCAATTAACATGATGTAACCATGTAGCAGCCTGAGGGCTCTGACCCATAGAAAAACTCCACAGGGACTGGAAGGGCATGGGTTTCTCTAGCCAGGGTCCATCCCACATCATCAGGCACTTCCATGGGGATGGGCTGAGGTCAAGCCATGCAGTCAGCCTACAGATCAAGATCAAGGACTTGATCTGGATTTGTCTGTGGCAGAGCTGGAGTCCAGAAGACTCTGTTCCAGAACGGGCTGCAAGCCAGGACTGAGCTAAAAGAGGGCCCATGGGCAGCCCCAGGTGAGGCTGGCCAGGGCCATTAAGGTGGGCAGCAACCAAACTAACCTCCCAGAAAGACTTAGCAAAGGCAACCCCTCCCCTCCATTTACACTGATAAAGAGCATCTTGTAGGATCAGATAAGTAAATGCACTAACTAAATTCACTAGATGCACTAAATTCACTAAAATGTGAGGTTGTTAGATCAATAAAAATAAACACATTGGCTAAATTTAAAATTCCTTCTTCATAAATGTTCTTCTCTCACCATGTTACACTTTCACATAGTAAAACAGTTACTCAGCCTATGCATACACAATCCATAATATGGTATTTTTTTAGCTCTCCCTCATGACTGCCACTTTTTCCTAATAGTTGTCTGGAAAAAGCCACAGCCTGAGCTGTGTCCAGTGAAAGATAATCATTCAGGCAGAAGTAATATGGGGAAAAAAATCTCGTTATAGATCTGACCTCTCATGTACTTGGGAAACTAATTGCAATCAATGTCTTCAGCTACACACAATTTACTACAACATGATACGTCTAGCCCATGAGGCAAGTAAAACTGATCCCTGGCAATGCCCATTATTCTTCACACACCACTTTAAGTGATACTATCAGATTCCCCATGTGTAAGGCCTCTGTGATTTCGTACTGAATTACACTTAAACTTACAGAAGTGGAAATTGCTGCAAGCAAAACATCCAAAGTGCAGCAGTTTCTGCAGAATGTAAAATAAAATAAGAATTCTCTTGCAACAAGGAAAACATGTGGGGGTTTTTTGGTTTTTTTTTTGGTTTTTTTTTTTTTTTGTGGAAATACACAGTTCTGAGAGGCAGAGATCATGTCATGCCCCTATCTTTGTGGAAACCTGTCTGGCTGAATACATTATGAAGCCTGTTCTTAGTTGGCTACATAAGCAAGGTAAATACAGCAGGATTTTTGTTCTCTTTTTTTTTTTTGGAGGTTTTCAGCAGAATGTATTATTTAGCTCAATACTTGCATGTACAAGAAAATGCAGCTGTGTAATACAATACCTTCCATTTGGCTTAGCAATGCATTTCACTACTATGTATACATCCCAACCTTGGAAAAACAAAGAACAGGTCAGGTACATGTAGCTGGGAAATTCTCCTAACAAAATCATTAAATCTCCCATAATGGTTAAGCAACAAATATACTTGTGGTTCAAGTCCTGTGTCACCCATAAGGATGTTGCAGTTTTCACAGCAAACAAGAACAAATGCAAACGAATGGAAAATCTACACAAACCTGCTCCTGGGTTAAAAGCAATCTCTAAGTGTTTGATGGGAATGAGATGGGCAGAGTTGAATTACGGTACAACTGTCAGTTTCAGAGATCTTTGTCCTTGAACAAACAGTACCAGCGACAGTTAAAGAGTAGAGTAAAAGTCATAAGAGTCTGATCTCATGATGCAATGACCGGAGGATCTTTTCCCTGTGTAAATAGGAAGATTGAAATGATTTTTTAAAAAAAATCCCAACAGAAACCCTGACCTGCTGATGTTGACTGTTGACCTGAGGGAGCAAGAAAGTGACCCTCAATCCAGGCACGGTGACTCAACAAAACAGGCAGAGCGAAGAGACACGAAGACACGGCTTTGCTCTCCGCCCTCTCCGGCTCCTGC
>NW_008667795.1:0-861 GCF_000695815.1 Acanthisitta chloris
GGACCCAGCGCCCCACGGACCCAGCGCGAGACCCTTCTGCCACTGTACTGACACCAAAGGCAGCGCGAGCAGGGGCCAGGCTGCAGCCTCTCCTCTTTCAAAGGAGAATGAGCCCCCTGAAACCCAGACTGTCCTGCCACATCTATTTCTGATGCCATGTGAAAGCTTCCACCTTCAGAATTCCCTAACACAACAATCATCATCGTCAACCCTGACTTTCTCTTCACTGGACCTGCAAGGTCTTGTTTAACTGCTTTATTCATTAAGGAAATTACTTTTACAATGTAAGAAACATGACCTACACTCTGAGGTTTACCATTTCCTCATTTTCCAACCTCCCATACACAACTGGTGGCTACTGTGGGGTAGGAGAAAAAGTACATCCTTACACTGCATATATCTTACAAACATACATCAGTGTATCTTGCTTCAGAAATAAGAAACCACTGTAAGCTTAAGACTCAAAATTCAGGGAATATGCCACAGAGTACACTGAAAAATGCTTGTGCTAGGCCTTCTACAAAGGACTTCTCAGCACGTTAGCCTGGGTCAGGAGAACAGAGGAGTCACGGGTGTTCTACCTGGTGAATAGCAGCAGCAACACTAAAATCTCTACCTTGCACATCATCTGTTTGCCAAAGGAAAAGGTTTTGTCGCTCTCCTACTAGCAAAAGTACCAGGACTCTGCAACTTCCTTATCTGATGCTCTGATTTATGATCCTAAATAATTGAGAGCTGCTGTCTACACTTACAAGCTGCAAACTTCTTCACGAATCTAAGCAGCGCCGGGTACCAGTCAGAACCCTGACACCAGGAGGAGCAGGGCAGCAAAACATTGCCCAAACAGCCTTCTCCGGCCTA
>NW_008667795.1:884-8815 GCF_000695815.1 Acanthisitta chloris
TGCACTCTAAACACACGTAAACGCTTGGGGTTGGTTTAGAGAACTGAGAAGTTACGGGTGACAGCACAACGCTGTGTGTACATAACCTCTCCTCACTTCAACTCCAAGAAGTCTCCACGGAGATTTCAGAGGACAAACAGAACCTCTGGCACGACGCAAGAGGCTGAGGAGCATCCACACAAATAAAAGAGAGCTACCTGCAGGTACAACATCTCCTTTAGATGAGCTGTTGGTAAGGTACCAGCACAGCTCCTGCCCCTGGCCCAGCCAGGCACACTCTGCTTTTCACTTCCTTTTGCTGCTTGGTTACCCAAGTCTCAACTTTATGCCAGGAAATCTTCCCCAACCAACTCATTACTCATCCTGTACTTCCCTGCAGTCATGAAGACAAAGGCAGTATTACTGCACAGCAGCAGAACAGTCTGAGCTACAATTTCAGACCTGTTTTCCAGTTCTGTGTCTCTAATACATATGGCACTGGACAAGAGTAACTTTCAATTAATCAGGAAGAAAAATTTGCTAATTAGTTTCCTCATTTATTTGTTACTTCCTCACAAGCTGTGAGAGAATGAAAGGGGGGCCAAATCCACCCATGCCTTCTGAAGGTTTTCCTCAAACCAGGCAGGTGCTGTGGGCAGGGAGTCAGGCAGCCCCCGGCACACTTACTGTGTCACACTGAACCAGCTGACAGGGCAGAAACACGTTTAATAATGCAACCCAAGTATTCTAAGGCACAACTTACAAAGAAATCATTTGTCTTTAAACTGAAGCCATTTTCCATATACTCCAGCCAGGCTTCAGGTTATGTCCTACTTGCACACGAACCAATCAAAAAATACATTAACTTGAAGTTAACAGCAGCGGGAAAGATTTACATGCAGAGGTGCAATGAGATAAAACAGGAACATACCCAAAACAACCCTTAAAAGGTGCCTGGGACACACACAAATCAAGATCCTGTCTCTCCTGCTCTCTCGGTGCCCAGCCTGGAGACTGGGGCACAGCAGGATTCTGATAGGCAGAGACACAGCACCAAGCCAGGCACACACTGCCCTGAGCTGCACTCAGAGCAGCTCCACAGACCTGGCCCCACCAGAATCACAAGTTATGACAGAGCAGTATTTTTTCCCTGAACTTGAGGATTTGGGCTTCATATCTGGCTAATGACTGAAAAGGCAAAGGCTTGTATTTTTATTTTTTTTTTAAACTGTACATTTTTTCCCACAGAAATAAGGAAAGATTGCCAGGGAGAATAAAATCAGTTTTATCCTTGAGATAATCTGGGATATTTTGCAATGTTTCTTTAGAAGTTCTTTAGGCCTCCTTACCAAATAATACAAAGTATGAGTAAGCGTAAACACTGGAGCACTATGACAGTATTGACATCAAAGAGAAAGTGCTTTGCATCTTCTCACACACAGTAATTATGCATTTCGTGTTCCAAAAGCCTATCTTTGCACAGAGCTGCTGAACATGCAGAATGTTAATTCTCAAACTCAATTCTGACATGTTTGGAACTCAGCTGTTTCATTACCCTCATTTTTGTGCACAGAGTTCAAAGTGATGACCTGGTACACAGTAAAGCATCCAAACACTTTGTGGAGGAAGTTCTGCTACTTCTTTGTTATCAAAAGTGCACAGGAAGGATGAAAGTAAAACGAAGCAAAACGCACATCTGTGTAAAAGACACAGCACCAAAAAAGCAGCTCCTTCTCCGAGCCAAGGAACCAGAAACCAAAGTATGCACGTCACAATACACACCTTCCCTCACAGCACATGGCAGCATCCCTCACAAACAGCACGCTTTGTACTGAAGGCAATGCACTGCCCGACACTCTCAAGGTGAAGGTTAACAAAGCTCTAAGTCTGCTGTCAGTTTTGATGCAGTCTGGGTTGATGTCTTCAATACCAGAAGGATACTCCACATAAACAGCCAAATGTAACTCCTTCAAGTTGGTGTAACACACTTTCAAGCAAAGCAATCATAACTTCTAAAAGCACTTCCAGGTTGGGTAGTTGACCAATAAGCAAAATATTTCCATAACATCAAAAAACAAATAGATTCCTAGCAAAAAAGCACTTGCTTGGGACCCAAGGAAATACATACTTGACCCAGATCCACATTTCCTGCTCAATTGCAACATCAGTGTAGCTTTATGCTGTTTGACACTGGACACACAGTCACTTCAGAGACAGGAATTATCATGACCTGCAAAAATTCAAAATTACTTTTGAAAACCACTCACCAACTCTGACAAAAATTAACATCTCTGTAAATTCAGGCCACACATGTTGAAATTTTCAACACACCACTCTGAACACCACCACAGTACAGGCCACAGAGACAGATAAATCACTTCCCTCTTTTGAAAGCAGTGTATTCACACACTTCTCTTCCACCTGCCCCAAACCAGACAACCCTCTTCAAAGCTGAAATCTGTAAAGGAATCAGCCCTGTAAAGGCCTTTGTGCTAGTCCCCACTGTGACAGCACTGCAGAGACCACACAACTCATTTCTCCTACTGCCTCACCTTGGCCTCAAATCCAGTGTTTGTAGCTCGTATCACACATCCCTGCAAATTCCTGTTTCGTAGCTTGCTCAGGCTACCCACACCTAAACCCACCTGTAAAGGTTATTCGGCAAATCTGAACATGGAAGATGTTTGCTTTGAAATGAACCTCCTCCTGATCTATTTTCAATCCTCTGTAATCAGAAGCTGCTGAAACATCACAGCCCTTTAGTTCTCTCCCCACTACCCTCACAGGATTCCTGCTCTGTACACTGCATGCTTGCTCCCTACAGGGCAATCGTTATAATCTCTCAGTTCCTCTTCCACTGACCTTTCTCACTCCTTATTGCTATTTAAAAGACCATTTTTCTGCAACGCTTCCTGCCTCTAAGCATTTACAGAGCCAGAGTCCTTCAGTGAGAGGAACCAGAACATGGAGCCACACACACACCAGCAGACATCCCTCCTGCACGTCACACCTTATCCAACTTCCTGACATCATACTTCATTTGGAATGAGTCCAAAACACACAGGATTTAGCGACCTGGAAGGCCATCTGAACCGTCTGCTAGAACATTGCCTAGCCCTCACCTCGCCAGCAGCTGCCACGGACCAGAACCTCAGGCAGTGCTCTCCCCACCTCACTCACACACAGAACCAACCACAAAGGCAGAAAAACAACACAAGTCAATCCTTAACAACAGTTGTGTCCTGTACCTGTATTTTTGCATTAAGGATATTCTAAAGCATTTCTAGCACACAACACATAAAGCACTAGAAACGCATGAAGGATGAAGGAGCAACTTTTCGCTTTTTTCCCAGAACCAACCAGCTGCTAAGATTTGTTTATGTAAGAAGTCTACGTGCTATTGCTCACCTACAGGTGACCAGGAGTCATTTGGGAGTTTCCCACCCTCCCTACTTCCTGTGATTCCAGTAGGCTGAAACAATTAAATAATATTTTGTTCTTACCAAAGCAAGATTTTTACACAACAGCTGTAAAAACCCACATTAACAATGAAATTTCTGAGTACATTCAATGTTTTTTCCATACAAAACATTTTCAGAACACAGATGATAAATGTTGCTTTAGAAAGGAGAATGATTCACATATCCTGGTAGGGCAAATATTTTGTCTGGACTGACTATAGACTGAAACCAGAGCAAAAACAGAGTTTCCAGTAAACTGGGCATATCTCGTGGCCCACATGGGTTTAGCAAACATCAGCCCCTTGCCCACCTGCCAGAATGACCCCAACGTCCATCCAGGCTGGTCATGCCACGGGCCAGCCAAACCCACACTGCTCCGCGCAGCCCACGTCTCCAGAGAATCCGCCCCGAGCGCTCGGCAGGTTTTGCTTGTGCTCCCCAGTACTCCCAGGCCAGGGGTGAGCAGTCACCAGCTGCTGTGCTGCCTGAACCCCAAGGAGCTGCTGTGCCAGCACACAAACAGCACGCGTCACCCCCGGGCACAGCCCGACGGGAACGCGCTGCTGTTCAGAGCACTTACCTGGGGAGCAGACTGGGACAAAGGGAGCAGAATGGGTTTTGGGTGGCAGTAACAACAGCCCCAGAACACAGTCCCTGCTTGATTTCCAGCAGGTGAAGCAAACACCTGGCAGGGACCACACTGACAGGGGCACGTGCAAGCAGATTGCACAGCAGTCAGATCATCTCACCATGTCCTCCCGCCCAACCACGGCAGGACAACTTTGTTCTTACAGCTGCAGAGATGTTCCAAACAACACGTTCAGCTTCCCAACCTCGAGCAAAAAGAATGGGCCTACTTCAAACAGGCAACCAAAATTAACACCATTGTCTGGAACACCCGCGACCGTCCCCAAGTAAAACGTTATTTGTTTGTGTTGTGGCTCTCAGAGGTTCACAGCTTCTTTCGCTGCCTCCTCAGCCCGAACAGGCTGCAGCGTGAGCTCCAGGGAGCAGGATCACACCACCAACAGTCCTTCCTAAGGGATGCTGGGAAACAACCTGCTGTGTGCAAACTCACCTGACAGCCAGGCAGGCAGTGTGCAACAGCAGGAGTGCAGCTGTGCCTCTGTACCTCCTCCAGCACCAGCAGTCTCCACTAAAGCTGCAACCAATTGCATTTTGCCCATGCAGCACAACATTTCACCTCATCCGCAGCACAGCTAAACAAGTGCTGCAAATGCTGCTAAACACTCACCTACAGCAAACAAACAAACAAATTCAACCAACAGAAGGGCCTAAAAGAAATATGAATTTGCCATTTTAATAAATTATGACGTTATTTCAGGTTTTCTGAGCTACACCGCCGAGACTTCCCACACCAAAATGCACTTCCAGCATACCACTAGCAGCAAAAATACTGCTTTAAATCCTCAATCCATACTTTGCAATTTTAAGAAACTGAAGGTTGCTCGAAACCAGAGCACAAACAAAGAAAACAGAGCCACGTCCATGTCCTAAGCAAACAATTAAATGCCACTTGACTAAGAGCCCATAATTAATTAACAGAACACAACCTCTCCCTTCTGAGGCTGTGGCAGGCGCAGAACATTAACTGGAGCATAGTGTAATGTGTCTGTCACAAAGGAAGGCAGTAAATCGTGCTGTAAGAGCACTACTTCCAGCCAGGTTTCCTACAGGAGCAAGGTCTGCGTGGCCAACGGCCCCCAAGCCAAAGAAACACCCCGTGGCTGGACCTGGTGAACAGGCAGTGCTCAGACACACTGCTCCTCTATCGAGGAGCCAAGGCAAAAGGCAAAACCTGCAGAAACACAGCACTGGTTCTGCTGTGGAGGAGATCATGTGCTAAGCTGTTTCTCAAGGCCTAACTCTTGAAATACAATCCAATTCAAATAGACCACGGAGCAGCTCAAATTGATTATATCAAGGAACATCAACGGAATGTACTTTCTACAAATCTACTCACTACACACATTCAGTTGTTTTCCAGCAGGATTAACTCTGCCTTCCAGGTACGATCTGTGAGCGACCACTGGGCCCAGTGAGCAGGGCTGGGTCTGGTTTGGATTCCAGGCTGAAACACAGAACATCACTGAAGCTGCTCTTTGAATATAAATAAGCACATATATACATACATATTACATACATATACACACATAAATTATTTATTACTTCCTGAAAACACAGATAATAAGCACAGTAGAGGACAAGCTAAGAATTCAAAGTGATCCTGAAAGACTGGAAAAAGCTATGAAAAAATGTCCAGACTATGAGTAAGGGGAACGGCAAAGAAGGCCCCAGGGAGACCGAGCAGCCTTTCAGTACTCAAAGGGGACTTACAAGGAAGATGGGGACAGAATTTTTAGTGGGGCCTGTAGCAAGAGGACAAGGAGCAGTGGTTTTAAACCAAAAGAAGGTACATTTAGATTCAATCTTAGGAAGAAATGATTTACTGTGAGGGTGGTGAGACACTGACACAGCCTGCCCAGAGAAGCTGTGAACACCCAAAGCTGGGCTGGATGGGGCTTGGAGCAACCTGGGCCAGTGGAAGATGTTCTGCCCACAGCAGTGGGGTTGGAACCAGGTGATCTTTAAGGTCCCTTCCAACCCAAACCATTCTATGGTTCTTTAATCTACACAGAACTCTTGAGACTCTGCACTGAACCAGTAACAGCTCAGATTCAGATATGAAAATCTGCTGCCAACTGAGATTGTCAAGACAGCGTTGACAAAAATCTTTGTCCATCTGCTGTAAAAACTGTAGAAAGCATCTGGTGCTTTGTACAACTACATTAAGATCACTACAGACCAGATCTCTTCCTGGTAACTGTCGAATGCGTAAGCACAAAAAAAGATCTTCACAAAACCATAAACCACATTAATCTAATCAAACACAAATTTATTTTGGTCTCTGCAGATCTATTTTCAAACCTTTCAGAAAACACAGCTAATATTGGGTAGGGACTATATACCAGACTTAGCTAGTAAGTAAGGAGGGTTTCCTGCTGCTCGTTCCCAGGCTTCCAACAGGATTTTTAAGGGTTAGACACCTCTGTCAGACTTTTCACATGCTTGTCCTCTCGGGGTTAAGGGAGTGAGGTTGAAGAGTTTTGCAGAATAACAATGCTTGTTACAAAACCTGTGGAGTTCTGCATATGGCTGGAAGAAAAAGCTGATTATGAAACATGAGGATGCATCACAAACTATTCAGAATATCTTACCCATTTCTATATTCTGATGAAATTTTTACCCTTGTGTTTTTGCAATCCAAAGATTAACCGGTAAAATTGGTCTCTATAAAACAGGAACTGACTTTTAATTCAGAACTATACCCTGAGTCTTCTGCTTCAAAGTATTTTATTAGAAGCCACGAGCTAAGTTTTATAAGAAACCCAAAACAAGAAAAAATTCTGCTCTTGGGGATGTCAGGGAGGGGAAGGAGGAAAGAAGTTAATAATGGGAGACAATGCAGCCCACAAACTTTGTCATAACTTTCAGGACACACACAACTCTGTTACGAGGGAAGGCAGAGTCGCATGGGCTCTGTTTTTCAGCATCCTACCCTTAACCATCCCAGCTCTGGGAAACAGAACATCTCCAAGGTCACCTCCGTAAGACAGACTCGATGGCTGCAGTCTAGTTAAGGCCTTTCCTGCACATCATTTTTGCTATCATTACTTTTACACAAATCTTACCTCTGGATTGTCTAGCTTCAAATAACGGGATGGCTGTTCTCCAGAAAACAAGAGCCTCCTGAGCTAGGCCCCAAAATCCTGCCTCACTGTGAGAGGGACAGCCCTCATGCTCGTAGAGCTGAGCAGGGGTGTGAGTGGATACTTTTTGTCTCCTCCTGGGCTACCAAGCAGAGCAGCTATGAGTGGCACCGACTCTGCCTAGAGACCAGCCCAGTGAAGCCACATGCTCCTGAACTGCACCTTTCTGAAAAGGGCCATCTACTCAAACACTGCATCATCTTTTCTTCATAGAGAAAAAAAAAGCAAACCACAAGCAAACACATAAACAACTGCTTTTAAAACGCAAGACTATCTCGCAGGGTCAGAAAGGCTGACAGCACGTTCTCTGGGTACTTTTCAGGACCGCTCTTATGAAAAACAAAAAGCTTCAGTGACAGTCTTGCCTCTCCCAAGAAGATGGCATGTGGCAAAAGAGAACAAAATAATAAAAAACAGCCTCCACAAGCATATTTTGTCAAATATGTATGATCTCATCTCTCCTAATAATAAACACTATAAACAAAATATTTGGAAAACACAGTACTGAAACAACAACCTCACAAAAGTATCACTACTCGAATCAACACTGTTTACTCAGCGGCAAACCTGCTATCACTACTGATGCACATTAATCAAACAGGAAAGAGAATCTTTTCAAAGAGCTCTGAATCCCAAATGGCAAACACGTGGCTCTCTCTGGCTGCGTTTCCCTTTCAGCCGCCTGCAGCCGACAGAACCC
>NW_008667795.1:8843-16753 GCF_000695815.1 Acanthisitta chloris
TCCTGAGCTCCCAGCACAGCCTCCTGAGGCTCCTCGGGATGGGCCAGGTGTGTCTGTGCTGCCCTGCTGGGCACGGAACCCTCAGCGCTGCCGCTGGGCACAGATGCCCCACACCTCAGCTGTGCCACCACACGCTCGGGCTCAGCCTGAGCCATGTTTCCCGGCGGCTGCTTAGGCTCGTTAGCTCAAGCAGCACAGAGCTGGCACGAGTGTCCAGAACTTCCTGAGGCTCCTCGGGATGGGCCAGGTGTGTCTGTGCTGCCCTGCTGGGCACGGAACCCTCAGCGCTGCCGCTGGGCACAGATGCCCCACACCTCAGCTGTGCCACCACACGCTCGGGCTCAGCCTGAGCCATGTTTCCCGGCGGCTGCTTAGGCTCGTTAGCTCAAGCAGCACAGAGCTGGCACGAGTGTCCAGAACTGCTGTTAGGGGCCGTGGTCTCTGGCTCGAGGGCAAACCTCAGACTCCCACAGGCATCACCCTGACGCTCTCCAGCAGCGCGGAGCAGAATTTATTACTGAAAAGAAGTATTTGCGTTTTAGCCATTACAAAGTACCTAGAGGAGAAACATTTCTCTGCAGCACTTTGAGCACTCGGGCCTCGCATGAATTTCCGAACACAAACTCTGAGTACTTATTAGCACAGAAAACATCTTTTTATTCCGTGGATATGCCTTACCTGTTTCTGAACTACTATTAGCTGTGCCCATCACTAAAATACAGTGAAGAAAAACAATCCCCACAGACAGAAGGCTCTAAGAACTTGCAACCTGGAAGAGACTAGAAACAGATTAAATTACCAGTATTATATAGGGGGAAATGTGCGTTTACATCTGTATTTTAGGAAGGAAGAGTATAATCAATTTTCCTTTGAAATCTTCTTTACAACATTCTAAGTTCTTAAAAAGAAATGAAGCCTACTGCTTCTCTTCACAAATTACCAACCCAGAAGAAAAATATGGAAATCCTCCTGTAACTTAGTTTAAAAGTAGCATGTACCAACAATCTAGACCAGCAGCAGCGAGTCATCACCCAAGCATCACAGAACTAGCATGGATTTTGCTGGGAAAACAGACTAAGCTCTGCAGGAACAAAGCCTGTGGCTTTCCTCTTGCTTTATGCAACTGCAATTTACATGTTTATGGAAAGCAGTCTGTGTAACAGAATTAAAACACAGATTTCCTAATTTAATCTTCCTTAAGAAGCACAGTATGCCCATTCAGCAGCACTGCAAGAATGAAAGGTCCGTTTCAGTTGCAGTTATGACAAGATCACAACTTTGTCCTTTGAGTCTCGAGTGTTTTGTTAGCCACAGAGTCAGCTCAGACTCGCCCAGGAATGAGATCTATAGCTCACAAAAAAGGATGAGTGTCTGTATTTCTTTGTCCAAAGCACAAATACAGATGTCAAAAGTACAAATTTAAACTGTGAAAGAGTTGAACAACACAGCGGCCAAGCTAAAAGGGATTTTGTGCCACAACTGGTGCAGTTACACTAAGACACACGAGCTCAATGTTTTTAGATGTGCAAATAGCTCACAGCCATAAGCATCACTAATGGTACTCTAACCTTATAGAACTGGCCAAACTAAACGTACCACCTAGAGTCTCAATGCTTAACATCTGTCTCTAGATCAGTTATTTTAGGAAACCTTCACACCAAGTACTTTTTCTGCTTCTCAGAAATTGGACCGGGGGAAAAAGGACTTTTTTTACCCTAAACTAGGATTCTACCAAACACACTTTTAGGACCAAAATTTACAGCAGGGATAAAACCTGACCTCTGTGTTTAAATAAATAAATACCCGTCTGTCCCATAAAGATGAAAAGCCTAAGAAATCAGACTGACTGACCAAGAGGACTTCAACTCAGAAAAACAGAGCAGATAGAAAGGGTTAACAGATATTAAGAGCGAGGGAAGGAAGGAGAAGGCGAGAGAGATGATAAGGCAGAGATTCTTCTGGGGTAAACCTAGAGACCAAACCTAGAAGACAGGAAGAATTTTGAAATGCCAGGATGTGTCCAGCAGAGTGAGCAGGAGGAAGCCATAGGACGGGACGCTGCCAACTGACAACACTCTCGGCAGTGTTATTTGCTGCCTCTGGCAAAAGCAGCTCAACAAAGCCCATTTTCCAAATGCACAGTCTCTCACAACTGAAGTAAAGGTTCTAGAAAGAATTGTCATCCCTTTGTATCCACAGGTATCTGAGAAATCTTCTGCCAGAACGTCTCGTACTCCTTCCAGTTCTATTCCAGCGGACCCGATGCGTAAGCCTAACATTTAAGAAGACATTTCCAACCTTTCTGAGGATCTGAGCGTCAGACTAATGGATTTTCTGGGGGTTTAAATCCCAGGAAACAACATACAGACCACAGTAACAGGACATTATTCCTACCTTCGCTCCCCCCCCGAATTTCTGAGTGATTGATTTTGTAAGCCCAGTAACATTCCTTTGTCTCTTTTTATCCACTGCGGCATCCCGTGGCCCAACGAGGGTTTGTAAGCAGCTATGCTGGATTTGTAGCCAGAACTGTGATGATTTTTGGTTACTCTATCAGCACTGCTCCATGACAGCTCCACAAACACAGCCAGTCCTGTCCCCGGCAGGGAGAGCCTGTCATCTGTGTCCAGTCAGCGCAAGTGCCGCGGTTAGTCACTTTGCCACCCTAAGCACAAAACTGCTACACAGCAAGCAAAGAATTCAAACTGTGTGCAACAGTTGCATTTTTCTCATAGCATTCAATTTGCAGAAGACAGAAAATTAAGAAGTGTAAACATCAGAGACGTGAAATCACGATGCATCTAGTCACTAGCAGATAAGCAGTAATGAGCACGTTCTTGGCTCGATGAGCAGGGATTTAGCTGCCAAATCCCAATCAACACTAATTGGATTGTCCTTGACTTCAGAATACACCACCGACACCAAAGGAGACATTTATTTCAACAAATCCATAGAACTGGAATCGCATTCCCAAACACCAAGCAGAAGAAAATGAATCTCCTCAGTGCTGGTACTGCTATTGTCAGAAACAATTCTTTCACTACAGAGGCAAGCAGCCTGAGAGCAAAACGAGAGATGAATCAAAGGAAAACTGCCTAATTACCAGTACATATTTGTACGACACAACTTCCACTGACAGCTATCGAGGCTGAACAGGGAATTCACTCTCACACATTGCAAAAACGATTCCCCAGGGACTGTGGTTTTCCTCTGCCTTTCCCTTTCTAAGCACCAGGAGCTGGGGAGGAGGTTGGTACTTAACTCCACATCAGTGAACTACCACAGCAGTATAATTATCTTCCTCGGTGGTTTAGGACAAGAGTCTTATGTACGTGACACTGGAGGAGTTCAGTGTCAGTCCCACTGTCTCCCCACTGAAAAATGCACCTGCGGTTACAGAAGGCCAATGCCTAAACAGAGGTCAGGGCTGTGCTCCAGGAAAAGTGTCTTTTTGTCTGATAACCCACAAAGTTAATCTGGGGCAGAAAATGGGAGAGAGAGTTCCTTGACTGCAATCCAGTCAAAGAAGATACAAAATGCTACTTCCCTTAACATAAACTGTGTCCTCACATCTCAGAGCAAATGAAAACAGCCCACAGAGAAAAACATCAGCCTCCATGAGTGTCCTGGTTTCAAAGGAAAGGCTGAAAAAAATGTGGGTTTATTGCTGCTGTTATTATAATGGCAAGGCTGAGCGAGCAAAGCGTCTCAAATGCAAGTTCTCTAGAAATATTCATTAGCAGACACTTGAGGGAAAGAAGAGTTACATCATCTGCATTGATTTTAAGGTTTCTCCAAAATTATGCCTAATCCATAAATCAAAACAACAATACTTTTTTCAGTAAATACTTTTATCAAAAGAAACTGCTTGAACACATTTTATGAAGACATGCAGCCAAAACATACTGGGGGGGAGGGAGGATTCCTCCAAACTCTCAAAACAGCCTTATCTCATAAAAAAACAACCACCACCACAACAAAACCCACACAAACAAAACAAACCACGTGCAGTGGTAATATTCTTTTCTCATTCTGTTTCAGCATAGTAGTGTGGAAATTGTTGTATTTGAGAGTTAAAGGACCAGGTCTGCAGGGAGAGAGAGTTCCATGTTCTAGAGCCACTAACCTGTTTGACTCTGATGCCTCTCCCCAGGCAGAGCCACAGTCACCTGCTGCTGACCCACACTTACCTGTGTGGTTCTGCCCCACCTCTGGCACGACACTCGATGCCTCATTCCACCACGGCTACAAGGATTCTCCTGCCACGGTTAGGAGGAGTTAGCTTTGTTGGCTGGGGCTGTTTTCCCCTTTGAGGATTCCCTGGATTGTATTTGAATCAAGTTAAACTGCACCGTGGATAAGAAACCACTGAAGTAACAGCTTCACTCCCTTATTTTTTATTTGTGTACCAAGACACCAAGAAATCATCCACTCCTCATACACACTCTGGACCAGAGGAATGCCCAACTACGAATATACAGCAAATACACCAAAAATCCTCATCATATGTTCTTCACAGGCAACATCTGCTCACAGGGAAAAAACAAAAAACCAAAAAACCAGACAACTCCATTTAGGAACTTCTCCCACTCTATCAGAAATCACTTGCTAGTTCCAAAATCCACCAAGACACGATGCTGTATTAGACAACAAAGGCTTCCCTGGAAAGAGGCTGATAAAAATCAGCACAGAAACAACCACAACAGAGCCTACACATGTTATAGCAGCATTTCTCAGCTATGACAACAGCCAAATAAAACTGCCATAGTGTTGCAAGCCTTCTGTGATACACACTGCAACTGCCTACACAGGCAGGAACAAACCTGACTCCGACCAAGGCCACAGAAAGCATCCTGCTCCACCTCACAGGGTTCTCAGTCACCTGCTGGGTGCCCAGAGCTGCTGTGGCTGTGGGGGCAAATCAATCCAACCCAGCATTTGGATCCTCTCTTCTTTATCCTTACCCTTCAGCTGCTGAGCTAACAAAGACACAGCATGTTCTCTCCTTTACCTTTTCCAAGCATCACCGTATGTAAATTCTAGGGATAAATTTATGATTGAGGCTTACACCGGCAAAACCAAACCCAAACAACACAAAGAGGCATTTTCTCATGCCCTTGTGTGAGCTTTGCAAACATCTGTGTTCTTCCTAATCCACATTCCATTATTCAAACATATTAAATGGGAATTTTTTGGTGAAGCACATCAAACACACTCCAAAAGCCAGGAAAAAATAAAATGGATACAGTCTGGTCTTCTGGGATTTCTCTCAGCTGTTAGCCCAGAATGCCTACACTCTCCAGCACCTTTGCTCCCTTCAGACACTGCTCGAAGTGCCTTTAGTAGCCAGCACTGTGCTGGCATGGGGGGACATGTGCTTATCTACCTCAGCAAAGGTTCCACTGGAGACAAAATAAACACAGCAATCCAATCAGTCTTGGTGGATCTCTGAAGTCCTTCATGTTTCCACTCTCAGGACAAAAAATGGAGCTTTATTGGATTTGGGGGATTTATCAAATCTGGTTTCTCCAGCTCTGTCAGGACACTGAACGTGAACTTCCACAGAAGCTCCTGCACTCCTGCAGATCCTCAAGTAAGGTACTCAACAGCCATTAAGAGTGATACATTAAGCTTAGTGTAAGGGTGAAAGATACCAACGAAAACCCTTTAAGGGAGAATACGCTGGGTGACTCGGGCCTTCCTTCACAACACACAGACTTCTGACTCCTGTCAGCACCAAAGTCATGCTGCACTCGGGAGCCAAGCACCAACACACTGCCTGTACAGCAAACTCCTCCAAGGGTCATCACTTTTCTTCTGCGGCACCTGACTAACATCTCTGTGCCCAAAGGTCTCGGGCCAGGTAACCTGACGTAAGTTAGGGTGCACTGACCTGTCTTCCTGCACACTCCTGATCCTCCTTTCTGCTGACACTGCCACTCACCTGACTTGCAGTGAGCCAACTCTGACGGAAAAACGAGCAGAAAAGTAACCCAGGAACAAAACAATACAGCAATCCCAGCAAAACACTCAGCAAGAAAGGCCTTTTGGACAGGTCAGCATCCTAAAGCAAGCTGCGGATGGACGGGAGGTTTAACAGCCCCACAATGACAGCACCAGGACTGCTGTGACGCGGAGCTGCGCAGGCCCAGACCACAGCAGCGACGGACGTTCAAATGTGTGACTCCCAAAGGACACGCTCCTTGCTTCATAGGAGGGCAATCAAAATGTTCACTCATCCTTAAGACTATGTCAGACAACACCTTATAGCATCAGTGACAAGAAAAATCTAAAAATCTGCTCCTCGACTGCACAAATACAGCGTTTTAGGTACCTACAGTGAATGTTTTAGAATTAAGGCAGATAATCTGCCCAGGAAAGCAACTCCTTCACCACACTGTCAGAGGCACTGCAGCTGTTGGCAGAGGTAAATAAAGCCAATAACCAAGCAGAGCACCTGACAGAGGGACAGCAGACACGGAGGGGAGAACAGACACTGCCACAAACATCCTCCACAGCAACCACAAGCACAGGTCACCCAAGCTGCTGCTGATGCACGGGCTGGGGAAAAGAAGGAAGGGCAGGGGATTTCTTTGCTTGTTCACAAAGCTATTCCACAGACCATGCCTGGAAACAAACCCACAATATAAAACGTAATTACCCTCAACATTAAAATCAAACACCTTAACCCGAGCCAAAATGTTGCTGAAGATGAAAAAAAAAGAAGAAAAAAAAAAAAGTAGATACTTAAAAGTCAAAAACCTTCAAGGGTAGCAAGTCTATAACCCTAGAACTGTTTGCCCCTGCTTTTCATATAGAAGGATGCATAATACATGCATCAAGAAACCACCACTCTGACCAGAAAAATAAAGGTCAGGACTCCCATGTATTATGGGATGGCACGTGGGGGTGAAGGAATGTGGGAAACAATGCACGCCTAGTCTTCCACAGAATGTTGTTCCCCCAAGCGTTTTTATTATGAAGCACTAAAGTAACAACAAGTAATTTAAATAATGAAGGCTAAGAAATTACTTTCTGGGCATGACCTTTTCAAATGAAGGTTCTGGAGTTATTTCTGAATCTGCTCAATTTCATCCATGCAAGAAGCAATTCCACCACACCTGGTGAGACAATTTTTGTGCAGGACGTTAAACACATCACTAAACACCACAGATGAGGACGTTCCACTAACACAAAGCTTCCCAGTGCGACCTGTAAGGCTCTTCCACCCTGTCAGTCAGCAGCCCACCTGCTGTGCCTTAAACACACCTGGAGTTTGGGGTTTACTTCTTCGTTTGATTTGGGCTCTACTTTCTCAGAGAAAATGTTCCAGAAGAGTGGCAAAACGGGAGGTATTTATTTTAACATGAAATACTCCCCGTTTCACAGGCCTTAATTCTGACAGTACAGCTAGGACAAGGCTCTTCCCAAAGGGGGTGGGAGGGGGAACCAGGCCGGAATTACTGACATCATAATCACACTGCAGAAAGGTCCAGGAGACCCCCAGCAGAACCTGCTGAGCCACTGTGCCTTTAAACACAGAACGATGTCTCAAAAATTCCATTTCTTTGAAAAACAATGTCTTTGTCCAGGTTTAGTAGCTACGCTTCCAGAATGAAAAAAATAGAGATTACATGCAATTGCTCCTACAAAGAATTCTTCAAGTAACAAACTTGAGTGTTGTTTGGTCTGTGCATAGTCAGATAAATTCGGGAACACTCAACTGTTTGAAATATCGTTTATGAACAACACCCATTCAAAGGATTGTTTTGAAACACCCACCACAAACACAGACCATTTTCCAGCCAGTTCATACCCTGACCTAACACCTCTGCAGCAACAAATCGGCTACGATAACGGAGAGTTGTGGAACGAACGAGTCTCTCGTCACCCACAAACCGACAGCACCT
>NW_008667796.1:0-4062 GCF_000695815.1 Acanthisitta chloris
AAATTCATGTGGCCAAAGCTCAATTGGTGTTGAAGCTGGGTAGTACTGCGGGGGACAATAAAAAGGGTTTTAAAAAATATGTCAATAGTGAAAGGCAGCGCAGAAATAACATCGGCCTGTTACAGGATGAGAATGATCACCTCACAAACAGGAACATAGACAAGGCAGAGATTTTTAATGCTTTCTTTGCTTTTGTCTTCAACACTGATGACAGGCTAAAAGGGGTCCCAGCACCCTGAGCTGGAGGACCATGGCTTCAAGAATGATAAAATCCCAGTTGACCCTGATGTTGTGAGGGATCAGCTGCTCCAGCTGGATCCCTATAAATCTATGGGACCTGGTTGTATTCATCCAGCTCTGACTGATGTCACTGAGAGGTCCCTCATAATGATTTTTTGAATGCTTTTGGGAATCTGGAGAGGTTCCAGTTGACTGGAAGCTGGCAAACATCCCAAGTTTCAAGAAGGGCAAGAAGGATGACCCTGGAAACTACAGGCCAGTCAGTCTCACTTTAGTGACTGGTAAAATTATGGAGAGGAAGAGTAAAGTCAGGACTGTGAACTTTAGGAAAGCAAACTTCTGGCTCTTCTTAAGAGCTAGTCAGTAAGACTCCCTGGGAAACTGCCCTCAGGGACAAGGGAGCGGAACAAAGCTGGCAGATCTTTAAGAAAGCCGTCCATAGAGTGCAAGAGCTAGCAGTCCTGAGGAGCAAGAAATCAGGGAAGGAAGGTAAGAGACCAGCATGGCTGAGTCAGGACCTGCTGGTCAAACTAAAGGCCAAGAAGCATATGCACAGGACAAGTATTCTGGGAAGAGTATAGGGATGCAGTTCAGTTGTGAAGGGATGCGGTGAGGAAGACCAAGGGGAAGCTGCAGCTGAACATGGCAAGGAATGCAAAGAATAATAAGAAGGGCTTGTATGGGTTTGTTAGCCAGAAAAGGAAGGTCAAAGAAGGTGTTACACCCACGCACACACCCTCCCCCCAATAAACAACGCTGGTAAACTGGTAACAATGTATGAGGAGAAGACTGAGGTACTCAATAACTTCTTGGCCTCAGTCATCAATGGCAATCTCTCTTCTTACACCTCTTGAGTAGATGGACCACAAGATGGGGACTGGATGAGCAAAGTCCTTCCCACTGTAAGTGAAGATCAGGTTCATGACCACCTGAGGAACCTGAACATATATAAGTCTATGGGACCTGACAAGATGCATCCCAGATTCCTGAGGGAATTGGCTGATATAGTTGCCAAGCCACTCTCCATGATATTTGAAAAGTAATGGCAGTCAGGGGAAGTCCCAGGTGACTGGAAAAAGGAAAACATTGTACCCAACTTTAAAGAGGAGTGAAAGGAGGACCCTGGGTACTACCGACCTGTCAGCCTCACCTCTGTGCCTGGGAAGATCATGGAGCAGATCCTCCTAGAAGTTATGCTAAGGCACATGGAGGGCAGGGAGGTGACTCAGGAGAGCCAGCACAGCTTCACCAAGGGCAAGTCCTACCTAACCAATCTAGTGACCTTCTATGATGAAGTGACTACACCAGTGGACAAGGGAAAAGCTATGGATGTCATTTATCTGGACTTCTGTAAAGTCTTTGACATGGTCCCCCACAGCATCTTTCTCTAAACTGGAGATGGATTTGATAGGTGGACTGTTCGGTGGATAAGGAATTGGTTGGACGGTTACAGACAGAGGGTAGTGGTCAATGGCTGAGTCCTGATGGACATCAGTGAAGAGTGGTGTCCCTCAGGGGTCTGTATTGGGACTAGTGTTATTTAAGATCTTAATTTATGACATAGGCAGTGGAGTCAAGTGCACCCTCAGCAAGTTTGCAGATGACAAGAAGCTGAGTGGTGCAGTTGACATGCCTGAAGGATGGGATGCCATCCAGAGGGACCTGGACAAGCTCAAGAAGTGGGCCCATGGGAATCTTGTGAGGTTTAATAAGACCAAGTGCCAGGTGCTGCACCTGAGTTGGGGCAACCTCCAGTATCAGTCCAGGCTGGGGGATGAACAGATAGCGAGCAGCCCTGCTGGGAAGGACTTGGGGGTGCTAGTAGATGAGAAGCTTTACAAGTCTCAGCAATGCATGCTTGCAGCCCAGAAAGCCAACTGTTCCTGGGCTGAATCAAAAGCAGTGTGGTCAGCAGGTCAAGGGAGAGGATTCTGCTCCTCTGCTCTACTCTGGTGAGACCCTACCTGGAGTGCTGCATCCAGCCCTGGGGTGCCCAGCACAGGAAGGACATGGACCTGTTGGGAGAGGGTCCAGAGTAGATCATATCTTTCCTATGAGGAAAAGCTGAGAGAGTTGCGGCTGTTGAATGGGGCCCTGAAGAACTGGAGCTAGTGGAAGGTGTTCTGAAAACAGATATAATGTTTTAAAAGCTTTAGATGTCCACGAGCAAGGCCAGCAAAGAGAACCTGCACCAGCAGCACACAGTGGTTACCATAAAAAGAAACATCGAGTGATTGTAGTGGGTGATTTCTTGTTAAGGGTCACTGAGGCACCCATCTGCTGGCCTGAGAGAGAGTCATGAGAAATATGCTGCCTATCGGGGGCTAAGATCCATGATGTTGCCAAGGGGGTACCCCAGCTTGTCAAGAGCACAGACTACTATCCGCTACTAATTTTTCAAATGACACCCTGAGCCAAAATCCAGGCAGGATCAAGCAAGACTATAAAGCCCTGAGAAGATAGGTAAAAAATATTGGTGCCCAAGTCATCTTCTCATCTATTCTACCAGGTAGAGAAATAGGGACAGCCACAAGCAGATGTATAATGCAGGTCAACGTCTGGCTTTGTAGCTGGTGCTGTTGAGAAGATTTTGGCTTTTATGACAACGACTTGTGCCTTAACGATTGTAAACTGTTAGGGAGGGATGAGATCCACCTGTCTAAAAAGGGCAAGAGAATCTTTGGCAGCAGGATGGCCAATTTGGTGAGATGGACTTTAAACTGAAGGACTTAGGGAGCAGGGTCCAAAGTGGCAATGCTCATGTCACTGCCTCCTCCTGGGGAGTAGGCCATGCCAACCAGTGCAGTGACAGATGTTCCTTGGCTGTCTGTCAGGACAAGAATCATAGGGTTAACCACATCAAGGGTGTATATGACTGGTTAATCTTCTCACACCCCTTCTGGGGAACCTGCATGCATGATTACCTTTCTGAAGTGCCTGGACGCAAATGTACACAGCATGGCAAATAAACAGGAAGAACTAGAAATCTCAGTGTATTTGCAGGACCATGATCTCAATTCAGTTACAGAGACATGGTGGAATAGTTCACATGACTGGAATGTTGTAATGGATGGCTATGTACTTTTTAGAAAGGACAGGTCAGCAAGGTGAGGTGGTAGAGTTGCTCTTTATGTGACAGAGCAACTGGAATGTATTGACCTCTACCTAGGGACAGACAGATGAGTTGAGAGCTTATGGGTAAGAATTAATGGACAGGCTAATATGGGTGATGCTGTTGTGGGTGTTTGCTACAGGCCACCTGATCAGGAAAAGGAAGTTGATGAGGCTTTCTATGGACAGTTGGAGGTAGCCTCATGGTCATAGGCCCTGGTTCCCTTGGGGGACTTCAACCACCCTGATACTTGCTGGAGGGTCAACATGGCCAGGCACACACAGTCCAGGAAGTTCCTGCAGATCACTGAAGATAACTTTTTGATGCAAGTGGTGGAAGAGCCAATGAGGAGAGGTGTGTTGCTAGACCTTGTACTAACAAACCAGGAGGGACTGGTTGAAGATGGGAAGGTGAGGGGCAGCCTTGGCTGCAGTGGCCATGAGATGGTGGAACTCAGGATCCTGTGTGGAGGAAGCAAAGCAGTAAGCAGGACTAGAACTGTAAACTTCTGGAGAGCTAACTTTGACCTCTTCAAAGACCTACTTAAAGGCACCCCATGGGTTAGTGCTCTAAAAGAGAAGAGGAACCAAGAGAACTGGTCAATATTCAAGCATCACTTCCTTCAAGCTCAATACCAGTGTATCTCCATGAGCAAGAAATCAGGCAAAGGGAGCAGGAGACCGGCATGGATGAGCAGGGAGCTTCTAGCA
>NW_008667797.1:0-16458 GCF_000695815.1 Acanthisitta chloris
ATGCTTGAACTCAGACACATGCCATACCTGAGAGGAGTGTCTAAGACACAGATGAAAGTCCAGCCTTGCAGTCAGCCTACCAGTCCAGTCTACTGCAGTCAGTTGCTGCGATATGTGCCATCACCCAGCAAACCATGCTTTGCTGCTCCCTGACAGACCCCAGTACCGAGCCCACCCAGCTCCCTCTTCAGCTGGGGAGCAGGAGGGCAGCATGGACAAAAGTCCTGACTGAAAAAGAAGCCTTAGAAAACATCACAGAGGCAGCATTTTTTTTTTTTATCTGAATCACTGAAAAAGACATTTTTTTTTCTTCTACTTTTGCCATTACTTCAATTCCTAGAGCTTGTGAAGTAATGCTTCTGGCAACCAGGGCTCTGGGCTGGGGCACTAACAGCTGCCAGGAGAGGCATGCACTCTTCCCTCTCTCCACATGTGGCACAGTTTCTGTATGGAGAAACTTGTTGAATTTGACAGTCATTCCCCCAGCACTCTGGCAAAGGCTATCCAAAAGATGTTGCTGGACACCACAACAAAAGTATTTTTCTTAAGCAGGTGTTGTTTTATGGTTGGATTTCTCAAAGTTGTTTGAATGTTCTTGTGCAGTTCAAAGTTCTTACCTCTTTAGAGGAGAAACTTCCATGACCTGAGCTAAGCTTGTGGCTGAGCAACCTGGCAAGGTCCCAGGTGAGTGCAGGATAACCAGAGCAGTCACTGTGCCTTTAACAAGCTGATGTCCTCTTGTCTTTATAGTCTATATTTCCTTCTGGTTCATGACCATGCATGTAATTTTTGATCAAACAGCAACTGCAATTTCTTCCATGGAAAAATTATTTTAGGAAACTATGGAGAGTATTTTTAGTTACAGAGGTGGAAACAAGGAAAAGGAGCCAGCACGCTGTGAGCAGGTCACTTTGTGCAGACCATCATCAGGCACACTTTGAACTACTCACTCTTCACAAAATGCCCTTTGAGAGCAGTGGGGTTATTGAAGGTGACAGCTGCAATGCAACATGCAGAAAAAGGTCTTGATATTCAAAGCAATACTGTTTAGGCCTTCATCAAACATTTTTTCCTTCTCTGCACTGTAGTACTCGCACCTTATTTTATCTTACCTGAGTTTTTTATTCATACCTTATACAAAATTGCATACCTTAAATAAAATTACACTATATGGCCTATATAGTTTATTCAGGGGCAATTAAGTTTTCACAAACAGAATGCATTGGAAGTGATTATGGAAATTAATTTGATTCCTCTTATTTTTACAACTGCTGAGCTATTGGTTTTATTATGATTTATTGTAGGTCCAATGAAGACCACTCCAATCCTCCAGCACAGAGTGCTGACTCCCAAGTAGCTGCAGCTACACAACTGGTAGTGAGCTGTTGGAGTGTGGCACAAGGAGGTTAGAGGCAAATACAGTGAGGGCAGGGACTGATATCTGCTTACCCTGATTTTGGCATTCAAGAGACCACAGCTCAATGAGGCTCACTTGACAGGAAATGTCATGAACACTGCCTGGAGTCTGCAGTCAGATGTGAAGCACATCTCTGAGTCAGATACATTTGTGCAGGTATAGACAGGGTGAGCTCTAACCTTTCAATTGCAAACACAATTGTTCTATTCCCATAAAACAGACAATGGAAGGACTTAACGCTCAAACTTTTGAGAGCTGATAGATTTGATCTGCATGAATTTGTTGATAGCCATGGCACTTCTTCCAGAGAAAGACAAAAACTACTTTCTAGTTATCTAGGCAGAAGCAGATGATCATATAGCTCATACCCAGGTATCACAGTAATTTGAAAAGGGTAAATACTTGTGCAAAGAGGCAGATTTAGTTCCAGAATCAGATGCAGTGTGGGAAAGCATAGCTTTCATATGTGTATCTGCAGAAGGTCTTCCCTGTGCCAAGCTCTGTGGCATTCGCCTGTCCTCATGGTTTGGAAATGTGCTGCTTGCCATTTAAAGGCTGTCAAAAAATTGCGAGAAAAAACTAGGAGCTGTAACAAGTCTTGCTCTGCAACCAACAGACACTCCAGACATGGGGGCTATCATTTGCTGCAGGAAAGATAAAGTTCATGCAAGGAAGGATCTAGCTGTCAGAGGGAGTTAAATGTGCTGCAGAAAGATGGATAATTTAACAAGTAGACAATCAGAAATGGTCACAGTCTTTTCACAGGAGACTTGCTTGCTGCATGCTTGCAGCAATCCACTTAGTTGGTTTCAAGCACTTTTGACTCAGCTCCCTGAAAGTCTTTCCATCTTTCTGTTGTGAAACCAGGATGTTTATTACTGTGCATAGTAACTTGGGGATTCAAACCATCACTGCCAGGAGCTGTAGGCTGCTTAAACTGGCCATTTAGTAACAGCCTTGTACCCACATTCCCCCACCTTATCATTTCATGTCAACATTAATTCCCTGAATAGTGAGATTGGAAGGCCTGAAGAGCAAACACTTCGATTGCCAGTGGAAACTCATGGGGCATGGGAAATAGTGAAAAAATAACTATCTGGCTCTGACACTTTGTTCCCAGCACGAGGCTCTCTGTCCTTCACTGTGGGCAAGTTCATGCCTCCAATGACAGCAGCTTTGCTCTCTGACCCTGGCGCAGATTCCCAAATGCCAGCAAATACAAGAGGCAGGGCAAAGTCAACACACGCAAACCAGTGGTGTCAATACAAAGCTTCTCTCTGAGGAGGAGACACAGGACATTGGGTTATGCTGCTCTTTTGCTGACGTATTTTAGCCTGTGAGCTTTGACAGAAGTGCTGGCTGCCAGGAGTGCAATGTTGTGACTCTACAGATATACTGTACAGCACCTCTAAGGAGAGAAAAAGGCAAAAATGCTGATGACATAGGAGATGAGACACAGCTCTGCAATTTCTCTAGGAAAACACAGAGTAAGATTAACGACCATATGCAGATGTGTTTGTGCACAGATGCATGCAGCATGCCCTGAAAAGCCTGAGAAATGTTTAGTTCATATTGCGGTTCTCACAACCTGAAGTTTAAATCAAGTTTTTATATTCAATTCACAGAAATTAAGTTCTACAGAGAAGTTCTAACCAAAGCAGCCACAGTCCTATGTGCCATTTATGTGTTCCTACAGAAAAATCCCTGTTTACAGCCTTGATTTTTTCATGAAAATTTACACTTGTGACTCTGGGAGCAGTGACTGAAAACAAACATGCACCTTTCACATATGCTCCGGTTTATGAGACATGGTGCTCATTTTTAAAAAAATACAAGAACCATGTTGAAACACTTGCAATTCAATACAAAGTTAGACAGATCACAGTGGCAAAGTGGCAGCTTTTACAGTTACTGCTGCAGAACTTCAAAGGATGCTACTGTAGCTAGTGAGGGATTAGCCTCCAAACTCACATTTACAAGCAGCTTCCAAGCACATGGCAATCATGCAAGTTATACAGTGGGTTCAGCACCTACTGACCAATGCCAGTGTGCTAAACTGAGTAGGCTTTAACAAAGAAAACAAGTACTCGGAAGAGACTCCATTGTAATCTGGATTGCAGCTCTTGCAATGCATTTTGTGCCTGAGAAATCAGCACTGAAAACAACTGTTGGGAAGTGAATGACGATGGCCCTGCTGTCCCAGCACGTTGAGCTGCACAGCGTCTGTGGCCAGTGCCTTCTGTAATTGCAGAGGGCTGTTTTGCAGCATGTTACAAAACAAGTGCCAGCTTTCTTGGGTGCCTGCAGAAAGGGAAACCAAGATTTGTTTTCTTCCTCTCATGGTCATCAGCAGGCGTTGTTTTCACAGGGATCTCGAGTAAAGGGACAAACAACGGTGCAAATTGTGCAATTTTCACAGTATTACTTCTGTCATTTCCCTCGGCTGCCTGAAACCCCTTTTGCTCTAAAGAGAAAGCAACAACACAGGACAGTTTGTACCTAAACAGGGCTGTGCAGTGTTAGATGAGCAAAAGCTGAGCTGAATATCATAAATAGATGCTGTCCTAGTCATCAGTTCGTGTGGGAGGTGGGAAGCTGTTATCTCTCTGCAAGCGTTGCTGTTGTTGAGGGGTTATTTGTAAGCAATTTGTACCAAGGAATAAGAAGCTGGTCTTTGAAAGAACTGCTACTGTTCTTTAGCTATCAGGATACTGTCTTAACTTAGCTTATTCCCACTCACCCCAGTCCCATTCCTATCCCTCTCCCCGGCTGCTGTCACCCCACCAGCACACAACCCTCATCCCCCGGCCACGGTATTTTGCCTGGAGGGAGTTTTGTCATTGTCCCAGGGAGAGATTAAAACTTCACCAGGGTACAAGAGCAGAAGGGAATGGTATAACTCTCTATATCCCCACAGGTAAAGTCAGCTTCAAACTTTTTGCACATTAGTGGAGAGTAATAAATATGATTTCTCAGGACACAAATGCTGAATGTACTCAATATGATCAAGTGATAAACAACAATGCTGAGGAGTTTACATTTGGTCTGCTGTAGCAATAACATGATGTCCTGCCAGCAGCAGCAGCACAGAATGCAGAGCTAGGAGAGCAGGAAACTAGTGGGAAAGGAAGGGGGAAAAAAAAGAAGCAAGCCTTGCCCTTTATGCTTAGCCGATGGGGAAAAATAAATAAAAAGCATAACCTTTCACAGAGGGCTGGCTCTGGGATCATTCTAAAGGGCTGGACCATGCACAGATCAGTACAGCAACAGAAGACTCAACTGCTGCACAGAAAATAGCAAAATGGGTAATGATGCTTTATCTTTTCCTTACTAATCTTGCCACATAGATCTGATATCATATTCTCTTTCCTTCTTCTATGCCTTAATCCCTTTCCCAGGCTCCAATCTATAATAAAAGTATATTGACTAAAAGGAAGGGAAACTGGGCTTTACCTAAAGAACCCACTAGCAATATGAGCAGGTTCTGATTTCCTAGAAGGCGTAGCCTCCTTCCTCTCTGTAAAGTTGTTTCTGCTTTACATCAATAAAAGCAAGAGTGGAAGCATGACAAGTCAATGCTGGATATAGGCTTTCTATATTTAAACAATTCTCTTCAGTTTCTGACCATTTTGTGGCTAATTCTCTGCTCCCAGAGGTCAAGGACAAGTGAAAAAATGTCTCTACACATCCTGCATGAGGACATGGGTCTGTTGGACAAGGAGGGTGGAAGAGAAGGGGAGGTGGACAGTGCATGGCAGCAGAGGAGCAGCAGCACTGGGCTGCAGGTGTGCAAAGCCCTTCTCAGTGGTACTCCTGCAGGCAGATGACACCTCAGGCAGCCTTACAGGGAACATGAGGATCTTGAAGAGGAAAGAGGCCAGCATCAGTTTCACATGTCCCCGCAGGCCAACAGTGCAGTGCCCGAATCAGTAATTTTTAATGCTGTGGCAGAAGTAAAGGTTTCTCCCTGGGATCGTAGTAAAGCAGTGATGCTGTTTCTTAGCACTGCTCTCAAAGCATTGGGAAATTTGTCCAGTGAACCTCCACAGTCATGCACTCACTGCATTTGAGTAAACATTGTTCTTTTCTGGGATTAGCTCTGCTAACTGAAACCACATCCACTATTTTTGCTGGCTGCTTGTACTGTAAACTAACACAGAGATATTTTAAAAAAAACAAACCTGCAAGGCCCTGTGCAGTAGCCTGCTACTTATTTTCTTCTTCCCCATTTCTATATGAATAAATGATAGTAGCAAGGAACTACTACTGAACTCTAACTTTGCTTTTTGTCTTTCTTCTCTCTCTTGAGACCATGACATCTCTGTTTATATTTCCTAGCATGCATGTTACTGTAGCACTCAGCTATCTCCCTCTCTCAAAATAGCCATAATAGCTCTCCCATTTTCTATTAGCAACTGCATTCATGCTTCACCCCAGCATCACTGGTGTAGTATGCCCCTCTCTTAGTGTGAACACATTTGAACATGCATATGCTATCACAATCTCTTCTGCATGTGGTGTGGTTGTGAATAGGCCATTGAGGCTTGCTGTGTCAACAAGGGTATACAGGAACAGTGGAGATTCCTTGTAACCTGACAGACAGATTCTCTGTTGCCATACTCTGTAAGATACTATCCACACTCATTGAAAGTGAGCTAGACATCAGGACCACACTCATTTCCTTATACCATCCCAGATTTGCACACCATAAGCCATCATACAAGCTGAGAGAAGTCCAGCACTCAGAGGTGGCACTCATGTGGGTAGAGTCAGTGAGACTGTGGCACTAGAAATGCCATAAAATTTGTGCTCTTATGCAAAGAAATATCAACCTAATTTTGCTAACCAACAGGGTTTTCATGACCGATAAGAAGACACATGTTTAAGTGGCAAATGTTCTTGCACCTCTTAAGACGGGTATGGCTAAATAAGTCTTTCTTGGCCCAGAGAGCAGGTGAACTGGCTTGATTTACTGCCCCTTAAAAACACGTCTTAAGTGTACAAGATGTGAGTTATAATAATGATATTTTCATTTGCAACAATCAAAAATCCCTTAAAAGAAAAATCCTGGCAGCAGAAGTTGGCACATTGCTATTTACCAGACTTATCAAAGAACGAGTTGTACACATAAAAAGTGCTACAGTGTCTCCATAAATAGTCAGGTAACAGCTGTGGAGACCACAAGAATGGTTGCATGAGAGAGAAACCAGCTTTTGCCCTAAGACTTGAGAAGAACTTCCTAATGCTTTTTCAGGTGTACCCATGGAGTTCACACACAAACAAGAGGGGTGCAGCATCTGTATAGCTGGATATGGGGCAAAGACTGCATTAGCAATCTCTGCGATAGGTAATTTGTAAAGGCAGACCTCTGGGGTAGTAGTTAGAAACTGAGAGTGTGTGACAGGGTATGCATTGGTATTTGCCCTTGGACTAATTAATGGGGTTATATTTACAGGTTAAAAGAAGAATTGCTCTTGGAAACCACAGAATATGAAATGGGAGCTTACATGACTGAGAAAGTAGTGTGTCTTGTTACCTTCCCTGCAAATACTGTCACTCAGTCAACTCCAGAAACATGTGCACCAGGCTCCAGTGCCTTGACATTCTTTTTGCTCCAGCGAATTCTTGTTTCCTGTGCAGTAATGGGATTGCAGAAAAATCATCACCTCCCATAGCAGTTATAAGATCACTTTTCAAAGGCCCTTTCTCCTCCAAGTCCTTTTACGTGCTTCCACATAGCTTAAAGTCTGCATGACATTGCCAGGGTCAGTTCATTCAAGGTATCAAATCAACAGAGTTCTATGCTGCTACTGTGATATTGTGCAAGATAACCAGAAATCCCAAAAATAAAATCCAGGAAGCAGATAGTTTCTACATACAACATTGCTTCCCTCAAATATGTACAGAAATTATTTAGCTTCTACCAGGTTTTTTGCTTGCCATGATATCTCTATGGAGCATCAGCAGTTGCCTCAAAACACAGTAAAACAAAATTAAGGGCAGCATGGTCCATCCAGTGCCATGGTCTCTACAGGGCTGACAGACTCATGCAGAAATATCTGTGAATTTCCAGTGATACTTGATACTAAGATAGTTGTGAAGATGCTTTCTTTAGAACTCATAACTATTTTATTACCTTCCACTTCAGAATATAAAATCACAAAAGTGACAAGTATGGTGTCAGGAGGAACAAAGGGAAATAAAGCTAATCAGTTTTACCCAGTCTGACTAATCAGATGTTTGCCAGACAGGTACAACTGAAACCACTTCACTTTAGACCTGTACAAGTATCATCACTACAGAACAAAATTAGAATTGTCACTAGCCTGTATTTACGTTGGTTCACAAAGGTGTGCTTAAAGCAAAGCACTAGTTCCATGTATTTGGGCGTTTTTCTCAATGAAACATATCCAAGGAAATCCCCTTGTACAGTAATGAACTTTATCAAATTGGATGTGTGCTGCTCTGTGTCTCAGACTAAATCAGACTAACTTCCATATATATGTGTGTGACAAAGGCTGTAGACTCATTGAAGGCATTTCATGATTCTGATGGCTGAGATGTAATAGGAAAGAAGGATCTGGTAGCTTTAATCAAAGCCAGATACAAGGAAATGAATTAATGTTACTCTGTATTATCTGGAGGACCTGCGAAGACCTTGTTTTTGCTGGAGCCAGGTAAAGCCAAAAATTTAAAATAGCTTCATCAATGACTAAAATTAAGTCTTAGTCCCTAGATGACTGACACAACAAAGTCACCTGTCTACAAAGTGAACAGGAAATGTTAGGCAACTTTTGACAGGTACTCAACTAAGACCTGAGTTGCACTGAGGAAGTGCAACTGGCAGCTAAAGAAGGAGCAACAGAGTAGCCGAGATAAGGCACCCTCGCTGGGTATATCAAGTGGGGTAGAGGATATCAAGCTCTGGTGGCATACAATGAGCCAAACAGACCTTGCAGCAAGGCCAGAGCACAAAATATTTAGTGATCCTGTCCTTGTTTTGGCAGCAGAGACCAGAAAACATGAATGAGGATGCTGCTATCAGAAAAGTGAAGCTGGTAGCACCAGCTTTGTGGCAGAAGTTGGTTAGCAACTCCCAACAGTACCCACACCACACACTTGAGCAAGGGTGTGAATTCCCTCTTCTTTGCACCTTGTTTCTCAAGACCAAGCCAACAGACTGCTTGGCTGAGAAGGACATTTGGGACAATTTCAGAATCTCTGATTTTCTGAGGTGTATGTTAGCTAAACATGCATTCAGAATTTGTAAAGCTAACCACTTACAGTGGAAGCCAAATTGTAAGTTACACCAGCTCACTTGACAGAAAGAGGTGGCAGCATTATCCAAATCAAAGCCTGACAACACTGCTTGTATTCCAAACGAGATGAGCATAGTAAGTGCCACTCTTTATGGAATATAGAATATGACACACCTCTCACCTCAAGTGGTTTGCAAAGAAAGACTTTGACCTTTCAAGTAAGTGAGCATGCATTTTGCCTCTCTCACTCTGAGCAAGGGGAGCCAGTGGGGTTTGTGACCATGACTGATACAGACATACTAGAGTAAAACTGGGGTTTAAAGACCTAATCCTGTGTGTAAAGACATGGTGAAACCAGTGACAGTCCTTATGCTCCCAGAGCTGAAAAACATGCCTTTGCTGCTTGCTGGGGAGAAGGGAAGTGCTGTGTACATTGATAACATGTAGCTGCTGAGGGACCTTTTGCTGTGCTGACTGAGCTCACTTAATGAAAATTTCGGTAGTTGCACTTAACACATTTCTCAACTTCGCAGGCTGACCTGTTGATCTTCATTTTGTGCCAGCAAGTGACTGTAATAATGTCAGCCTATCATTACATTGCCTTTCTAAAACCTTTTAATAATAATTGGATCAAATGGATAACCAAAAGTACACAGTGTGTGGAAACTGTTGATTTTTAACCAGTGTTGTGTTGTGATCCTTAAACACTGTGTACTTTAGTGACTAAGGCTTTGAATGTGCAGCAAGTGGAGTAAGCATGAAAGAGCTGCATGCAAGAGAAGCTGGGTTTGACAGAGCAGACTGAGACATTCTGATAAAGAACAACCCATAATATACCGAACACAGTATTCACTGGGGACATGGGAAATGCAAGTCCATGCTGCTTTTGTGAATAATTTCTAGACATTCATTTGTGTGGTCTCATTAGAAACTTCCCAAGTGGACATGATAAGTGTTTTGGGTCAGAAAATGTTTTTTCCTTGACATAGAAGGGTCATTTTTGGAGTTACAATTTCTGCAAGAAAAATGAAATGCAATTTCACTTTGGGTCAGTCTTGCATTTATCTGGTAGTTTGATAACCAAATCAAAAACTCAAATATTCAGACACACCTTCTACTAGAATACTATTGGTCACCATTAGACAGAAAATAAGTGATTAAAATAACTGGTTTATGAAAGTTTACTAAATGTCTACTTAGATGCCATTATATTCCCACAAAATATGTGATTCATTTCTTGTTTATATTCCCATGGAAAATGTAGAATTGGGATGCTTACTGTTCCCACAAGCACAGAGTCTCAAGCCCTGGATGTGAATAGTTAAGCTTCCGCAAAATAAAAGTCTGAACAGCCATGTAGGTACCATATTGACTCGTGAACTGTCTCAGTATTAGTGCTCTTTCTTCATACTCTAATGAAAACAAGACCTATTGTCTCCATCCTTTTCATTTCCCCACTTTGTCGTATTTACTTCTATCAAAACCTGACTTCTAAAGACCACATTCCCCTCCTCTGGGCTGAGCAGACCTTCTGCAAGTGGACCATCCTCTAGGGACTAATTTGCACATCACTGAGGTTTCCACCCCCTGCTACACCCATAGACACTCAGGGAGAGGAACCCTGGACTATTAACTTGCTCCTAGTTTCATTGCTAGGCCAGGATTTTGTCCCTGGGGCCTGGCTTTGCAGGCCACTCAAACACATTCCGAAGGCTCCTAGTCTGCATTCCCTTCAGCAGGCTTTCAACATGGTCTGGATGCCTGGAAAACATGATTGTAGGTATGACACAACACCTGCTAAGAGTCACTGGTAGGTTTTCCAAGTTAACTTTAAAGGGGATTATACTTGAAGACACTTGTCCAGACAGTATATCCCTGGTAAGCCACCACAAGTGAATCTAGATGGGTGCACAGGCTCTAAAACCTAGCTGGTGGGCAAGTTTCCATTGAGTCTGAAGGTGAAAACCCACAGACAGGTGGCACACACCACCAGTGCTCCTCCCAGCACTTCACTGGACCTCCTCAAGTCTTCCTGGTGATTTTCATCTGTGTCACCTGCACCAGCTGCTGTGCCAGCAGCAGAGTGACAATGGGTCTGCATCCTCCACAAGGGCAGCCAGACAAGCAGCTGTTCTGCTGCCTCTGGCATAAGAATGCAGCAGCCAGGCTGGCAGGTGCAAAGGACAGCCTTCACAGCCTACTCCAGCAGTGTGTCCCAGCTACTCCATTGGAGTTATAAAGAACTCTAAAGAGGTCAAGTGCATCATGCTCTGTGGGTACCAAGTAAAGGTACCAATTAATGTTTGGGATATGCACAAGATCTTGAACTTAGCAGAATGCACGCTTACAATAGAGCTACTCCCCTGAAGAGATGAAATGGCATGTCTGTTGGTGAAGTCCTTGGTGGACATCCAGTTGGCCTCATCCTCAATCTACTTTCATAGCAGTATGCCATCCTTTGCACAAACAGAAGACTTGTCCCTGGACGTGATGGAAAGGACAGTACTGAGCATTCATGGGGGATGCTGAGGCACTTTCTAAGCTACCTGAAGGTAGATAAGAAGATAAATACACAATTAGTTCTCAAGCTTGTCTGGCACCCCTTTGCGTGTAATTATGGTGCCCTGGCAGTCTCAAGTTGGTGCAGCTGTGGCTCAGGGTTGGAGCAGGGGATACTTGGGGCCTGCCCTAACCCCAGTTGCTGCACAGAGACCTGGGACCTTCTGCAAATAGGGCACTATTCCTATTACATTGAGCCCTTGCTTGCCTTGCTTTGTGTCCTCATTTGATGAAAACATTTTACAGCCACTTTCCAAAATCTGCTGTAAAGTCGTTCTTAGAAACACGTAGGCTTGGGGTTCTTTAATGAGAATGCAGTGCCAGGCTGGCCAAACCTCAGGGTCCTAGGATGGCTTGCACCAGCTGGGAACCCTGGGCAGGACTTGGTGCTGGTGTGGCGCAACCAGCCCTGTCACTGTGGCTAGCATTGGCCCCACATGGCTGAGCCCAATTTGGTTCCATGCTACCCACACCTTGGGCCAGTGGGTACATGAGTGAGCCTGAATCCCCAGGCCAGCCCGTCGCCAGCACTCCAGCTCCTGCAGGCTGCATGTGAAAACTGTTTGCACCAGTGTCCTATTGAGCAATGCTTCACAGCCACCAGCTGGACTGTGATGCACACACAGTGCCACATCACTTTGAATCCATTTCAAAGGGGAGGGGAGAGGACTTGGAGCATTTTAAAAAAAGCTTACTTTCTGTTTGCAAAGGAAGATGACCTCAGTGAAACCTAAGCACCAAGTGTACCTCTCCTGGAGGTTACACTTTGTGTTCTGGTGGCTGCTTGTAAAAATGTAAATTTTTAAAATTCCAAGTATGGGAAGTGTTGCTTACAACTAAGGCCAAGGAAATCACAAAGAAAGATAAAACTGACAGGATATATATTTACCTCTACCAAATCAAATTTGTCAATGAGAAGAGAAAATTTTGTGTCCTGACAATCCTAATACAATCCCAAAATATTTGGGAAACATTCACTATGCATCTCTGGCTCAAATGCCTTTTGGATACCAATGAGTGTGCACATGTGTAAGTTTTCTGCTGTTGGTACATTCAGCCATGATGTCAGACACCCATTTGAGGTAAAGTTCCTCAGAAAAAGTAGCCCGGGCTGAAATAACAACATCAAGGAGGAGAAACTGGCAAGTCTCCATAAAGCTTGCTTCATCTTACCACTTGTTTCAAGACACTGGTCTGACGATTGATCACGGGAATGCTGAGGATGCATGGTCCAAATGGAGCCACTACTGACTCCCTAGCCAAGGGATGGAAAAAAATAACCGAGCTACCTGTCCAGCTTTGCTCTAATATGGATTTATGCTAAGTTTTGGTGAAGGGAGTCAGCTAAGTAATTGCAGACCTTGCGTATGCACTGTTCTGTTCCTGTGACTGCCTGGATCCAGCTCTTTCATTCCTGAACCTCTCTGCTCTCACTACAGTGCCTGCCACTGAGGTGTAGGTCTGCCTGTGCAAGAGGCTCTGCTGCTGCTGCTGCTTTTGCTTCTGCTTGTGCATAAAGAGAGGCGCTTGGCAGGGCAGGTTTTGGGGCAGCTCCCCTGGGGCTATGGAGCATGTCTACACTCCCCAGCAACCTGCACACTCACTCGGAGAAGTCAGCCTGAATGTGGAAACATGCCTCTACTTGTCCAGCAGAAAATCCCAGCAGGAAGCACAAAAAAGGAGGGATCCTCCTCCAGAGTATCGCTTTCCACATCCCACATTTTTTCACCTCTGACCCGAAGATGGGTTCAGCACTACACTTCCTTTGCCCCTCCCCTTTTCCATGCTTACAGCTTGCAGAAGGATCAGCTTTATGTCTGTGCACCACTTTAATGGCAATTAAACAATTTTTTAAGTGCCTAAGTAGAATGCATATTACAAATAGGCTTCTACTGGCCACCTGAGCAGAGTTAATCTCACTTTTAAGGTGCAATCTTTTATTATATTATGAGCCTCCCAGCTTCAGTACCATAATACTACTGATATTCCTGCATAGGTTCAAGCCACATAAGCAGGATGCAGAGAGCATAGGCCAGAACTACAAAGAAATTTGTTTTCTTGATGCTTTTGCCAGTAGGGATTTTCTTGTGTCTCTGACAGCATATAAGCACTGCCACATCATAGAATCATATAATCAACCACTTTGGAAGAGACCTCAAAGATCATCGAGTCCAACCCTACTGCCATTACTAGACCATGGCACTATGTGCCACATCCAGTCTCGTCTTGAAAACCTCATGGGATAGTGAATCCACCACCTCCCTGGGCAGCTCATTCCAATGCCTGACTACTCTCTCCATAAAAAATCTCTTCCTAATATCCAATTGAAACATCCCCTGGCAGAGCTTGAGTCTGTGCCTTCTTCTCCTACTCCTAGCTGCCTGGGAGAAGAGACCAACTCCCACCTGACTCTAAGCTCCTTTCAGGTAGGTGTAAAGGATGATAAGGTCTCCCCTGAGCCTCCTCTTCTCCAGGCTAAACACCCCCAGCTACTCAGCCTCTCCTCATAGCACTTGTGCTCGAGTCCCTTCACCAGCCTCGTTGCTCTTCTCTGGACCTGCTCCAGCATTTCAATGTCCCTCCTGAACTGAGAGCCCCAGAACTGTACACAGTACTCAAGGTGTAGCCTCACCAGCACTGAGTACAGGGGCAGAATCACCTCTCTGGTCCTGCTGACCACACTGTTCCTGATCCAGGCCAGGATGCCATTGGCCTTCTTGGCCACCTGAGCACACTGCTGGCTCATGTTCAGCTTTCTGTCTCTCCAAACTCCCAGGTCCCTTTCTGCCTGGCTGCTCTCCACCCACTCTGTCCCCAGCCTGGAGCACTGCATGGGATTGTAACGGCCAAAGGGCAGGACCAGCACTTGTTAAACCTCATCCCATCATTCTCGCTCTTAGGATTATGAGAACGGACAGAAAAAACAAGACTCCAAACAGTGCTGTAGAACTGAAAATCAAAGCTGCAGATTTTTCAGCATGACATGCTACTCTAGAAACCTGAAAGATGTTTTGATAACAAGGAAATGGAATCCTATTTATAAATGTGGAAGAAAGGGATCATAGGGGGATTTACACTGAATTTCTGTAATTTACTGTAAGTGAAACAGCAATGAATCCATAGACAGTGAGCAAAATGCAGTAACCTGTCACAGAGGAAAAACATTAAATCCTTGATTCTGCTGTGGGTTTGTTCTCCCCTACAGATATGTTCTTCATCAAGCTGAGCAGACTGCATTTTACCCTCAGTAAAGCGTGTTGCAAGTTTAGCCGTGTGCTCTGTTTTATGAATCAAACTAGCCTTCTTGCAACATCTTAGTAATTCAGAAGTATTTGGTAAAGGGTTCATGTGACCAAGGTTTAGACTTTCATTGACTCATAGATTATTTACGTCTGTTTACTATAGTAAACACTCACCTTAAGTGTGTGGGCTGTCTTTGTTCCGTGATGACGTGATTCCTAATGTTTAAAGAAGAGGAACACAGCCACAGAGAATGACCTAACCAAGGAATCATGGGCTCAGGAAGACCACTGCAAGAAACTTATCCATCTGGCTGACATTTGAGTACCATAGATATTTTTGTGAACTATGTCAAAATACTTATGTTGGTGAGTTTATTCACAAAAAAAAAAAATATATATATATAAACATATCTCTCTTTTTTCGTGATTTGTCCAGTTTTATCACAGCTAGGTATGCATTGCTGCTGAAAAAATGAATAACCTGAGCTCATCTGTCACCCATACATAAGAGTAGACCAGTGCAATTAAGTCTGATGTTGTAATGAGCCAAATACAAACTGGTGTAATGGACCAGTATCGCTCAAGAGGCAATGTGTGTTTTCCCACAGAAGGCAATACACAGAGCAGGTCTTTGAGCACACTTTGTCCCAAAATGTCCCATTCTGTCCAGTCTATAACATGTAACACAAACATTGCTGTACTCTCTGAGACTGACATAACCCATGAAAATTTAAAGCTCTTTAGGAGAGAGGCATGCCTCTGCAAGAGGAGAAAGAGAAAGAAAGGTAGAGTAGGGGTTTTGTGAAAGCTCTATGTGTGCATTTGCAGGGGCTCTGGCAAATGAAGAGGATCCTGGAGCGAGATAAGCTTTGGCAGGTTCCAGCATCAGGAGAGAATGTCAAGGTAGGGAAGAGAAAGCACTGGCCAAAATACTGTCAAGTGAATATGTCTTCCATGTGAGGCCAAGATGTCTTTAATCAGGTGGGAATATGTAAGGCACAAACAACCTTTAATGGTTTTTGCACAGGCAGACCCACACACAAAAAAAAGGAGACAACAGTGGAATGCTCTCTGAACATCTGCAGACCAGACACTGCAAGGTCTTCACCAGAAACACCCTCCAGACACCCATCAGGTGAGACCAGCATAAGCCAGGAGAAGTGCATCCTTTGTGGGTACACACCTGAGATAAATTTTCAAGTGCTTGGCCAGCTATTTCTATCAGCAGGCTCTGATACCTGATCCTTAGTGACACTAAGAGCTGATTTGTGTTGAACATCTGCAGACCAGACACTGCAAGGTCTTCACCAGAAACACCCTCCAGACACCCATCAGGTGAGACCAGCATAAGCCAGGAGAAGTGCATCCTTTGTGGGTACACACCTGAGATAAATTTTCAAGTGCTTGGCCAGCTATTTCTATCAGCAGGCTCTGATACCTGATCCTTAGTGACACTAAGAGCTGATTTGTGTTTCTCTGGCCTTAAATCTGTCTTTACGAGCCAGATGGAAACCAAGATGAAAGAGTGAATTAACACACGGCAGCCTGAGAAGACCAGCAAAGGAGGATGTGATCTAATGAGGCTTTCCTCTTCTGACAATTCTGCATAGCGATCAGGCAGCTGAGTCTCACTTGAGTATCAAGGCCCAGAAATAACCATGGCCTGAGAGCACCTGCAAAATAGAAAGAAATCATGGGGTAATTTAGGTATGAAAAGCTTACTGAAAGCCATCCAGTCCACCCTCCTCCTCAAAACAAGGCTAATTAACTCTAAAGTGAGACACAGACCATTTTCTGCCAAGCTTTGAGTATCTCCAGGGATTGGGACACCCAGCTTGCCACAGTGTTCAACATCCACCAAGGTAAAAACATTTTTCTTTACAGCTCATTCCAATTTCCCTTGCTGAAATTTGTGGCAGTTTGCCTCTCATTCTCTTGCTGTGCAAGATGCAACAGAGTTCAACTCCCATCTTCACTGCAG
>NW_008667797.1:16485-17161 GCF_000695815.1 Acanthisitta chloris
CAAGCATTCCAGTCCCCTCATCACCTGGACTCGCTCCAGTTTATCAGTATCTTTCATGTGCTGGGTGCAGGACTTCAGCTGCAGCCTCACCACTGCTGAGAAGAGAGGAAAAAAATCATATCCCTCGACACAGACCAGGGTGCAATTTGCCTGCTGACTGGCCCCCTCAACTTGCTGGCCACCAGCACCCTCACCACCTTCTCTGCACAGAAACTGCTTTGGACTAGCAGCCCCCACCTCACAATCTTGGATGGGGTCATTCCACCCTAAATGACAGATTTGACATCAGCTCTACCTTGCTGAGGTGACCCAAAGTGGCAGTGCTGCATGCTGCTCTTCTGGGCAAAGACCACTCCTCAAGAGTCTATCCTCACATTCAGGACGTTCTCATCCCAGCATCCTGCACATTGCCAAGACTGGGACAAATGTCCAAAGCCTTGGCTGATGGAAATAAGACCCAGTACAGTTATACTGTTGGCTTCATATGTCACTTTAATAGGTAGTAACTGTGGACCAGCCCCTCCTTTAAAGGTAAAGGGGATTTTTTTGCGTAATTAACATATTTTTCTCACAAGAAATGTTTTTTGGAGATTTTTCCTAAGCGGAGAAGAGTGAAGTGGGGTGGGCAGGAATATGTCCCAGGTGAGCGTTTTCAGATCCATTTCTGGTAAGTTCA
>NW_008667797.1:17236-19736 GCF_000695815.1 Acanthisitta chloris
GTCAGTTTTAGGAATTGACTTCATACTCTCTTAGGATTTTTGCTATACACAGAATTTAAATCTTCCTTTAAAACGTCTCCTTAATAAAATAAAAATTAGTTGTTCACTGCCCTTCTTTCATTTGAGGCAGAGCACCCCTAGAGCAAAAGTGGTTTTTAGTTGGCTAAATTCCTTCAGTGTTGCACAGTTAGCTTTATAATTTCTGGGGTATTTTAGCAATTAGTTTCTCTTCAGCAGTACCCTCATAGTCTCAATAGGTTATTACAATGGAATTTTAAAGAAAGATAGATACTTTAAGCCTGCAATGTTTGGCCTAGAGTTCTGGATAGCAATTTGGCTTTGTCTGTAAGATGAAGTGAACCCATAGACAAAATTGATTTCTAATTACACCCAATAGCTTTTTTCCCCCCACAAACTAGTTTAAAACTTTAAGATGTCATGCACCTCAATGTGTCAAAAGAAAGAATGCAAAATCATTTTTCTCATTTCTCCTTCCGTGAGATGAAATAATGAACCAGGCCCATACTTAAAATAGCTGTGGACCCACCGCTCTCTTCTTTAGGGCAAAAGTTTCAAGTATTTTTCAGAGTATGGGTACAGGAGGGTATCAGACTCTGCAAGTTTGCTTTTGCTCTGATATGCTGTCTCCAGTTTAGCGGATAGCAAGGCTTCAAAACCAGAGATGAAAAAATCACAATGAGCTCCAGACCCTGATCTGCAGGCATCATCCACTGAACAGCAGAGTTTGTAGGAAAGGTCACCTTGCCTTTGCCTTCAGTTTACCCTAAAGGGAATATGGCTGGTGGTTTTGGTCCACAGAACTCCATTTCTGCAGAAATATCCTTAGCAATATCCTTAGGAAAGCACAATAATGGAATTTAAATTATCTACATTTTATGAAGACTGGCCAGGACATGTTCCCCTTGCCAGGTCCTGTAATACCTTTGGAGAATAAAGTCCCTTCTGTATGGGTATAATATTGCTCTGTACACAGCAATCAAGTAACACGAGGGCCAGATTCTGGGAAAGGATATAATAATAATAATAACAATAGTAATAAACCCAACTCTGCTAACCTTTCGAGCATGCCCTTAGTTTAAAGACATCTAAACAAAGGAGCATCACCTTGCAGCTGAGAAGCTCACCCAGACTGCCAGTCTCCAATGATTGCCCTTGGCATCCATTGCAGCCTGTGCTCATTCTCAGCCCTCAGACATCCCATTGCATGCTGCATCCCATGGAGCAGATCTGCCTTACACTTTTGTCTTGTGAAGGGTAAACATTCTCTAAGTTTATAGATAAATGGCTTCCCAAACTTCTTGATGTGTTATCTTCTAGGGGTTGCATCTCTTAAAGAGCTTGTAGGATCTCTGAAGAAAATTATGAACTGCAATCACACACAAAATGGTTACACTTCAGTTTTATGTTTCTTCCCTGTTTCATTTTTAATTTTGACTGCATTACTGCAATGCCAGCAAAACATGCCTTTGTCTTTTTCAGCCTGCATGACTGCGAGTGTGGGTGAGTGTGCATAGCTGGAGTGACAACCCACATGCTTACAAGATAGATACACTTGTTGGCTAATCATTCTGGCTGAGGAAAGAAAGAGAGGACTGCAGCTGAGCTAACTGTGCAGGAATGTAGAGTACCCAGTACTGATGCCATGCTGAGTTTCAGTCCCTCACCAGTGCTCAGAAAACTGTAAGAGCACACAGTGCAATCCTCATTAAAGTAGAAGGGGTAGACCATAATTCTTGGAAAAGCAGTATTCCTTCTCCTACAAAAAGATATGTGTGCAGGTGCAGATGTAGAATCAGACACCCACTTCCCTACTTCCTTTTTCATGCATCATATAGAAAAATCAGTAGGTGCCAATTAAGGTGGGTTTCTTGTTCTGCTGTGTTTTGTGAAGAGAGCTGCACACAATGCCTCCTTAAGGAAATCTAATATTTCTACATGAAGACCTAGGTGCTGTCTCTAATTAAAAGTAAGTACTGAAAGTAAACATGAAAATATTTTCCAGGAAGCTAAGCTGAAGACAATTAAACCATAAGGTAAAATCCTGTGAGATATTTTTATCCTCCCCAACAAACAGGGACTTATCTTGGTTACACCATGCCCACACCTTGCAAAAGTGCATCCAGCTAAGCACAGGTACTGGGTGTTTCATATCCTTCGGTAACATGGGCTGCACTGGCATGATGCTTATACACCAGTCTGGAGGTCATAGTTCTCATTATTACACAAATAGCAGGGAATATCAAGGATGGCATAAATCTCCAAGGACTCTGAAGCATCCATGCAGCCTCCAAGGGAGACAGTTGCAAAGTGACAAATTTAGCTCTCATCTCATCACATTGAATTGGACAGAGCTACCACCGCAGCAGTTTGGCCCAATGTTTACAGTTTTCTATTAAAGTTACACACAACATCTCTCCTTTTCCAGCAGCAGCACAATCTCTGTAAATGAGTGTGGAAGTTTGAAAAACTGCTTTCAGTG
>NW_008667797.1:19771-32123 GCF_000695815.1 Acanthisitta chloris
ATATAAATACATTGGTAAACAGAGGCCTTGTAACTCTTTAGCTTCTGTAAAATTTATTATTTCTACAGTATCATTGCAAGTTCCTGATAATGAACAACACCATAAACAGAACGGAGGCTCTTCTAATCTGTGCTGGATTTTCTGGTTCTCTCAGCAGGATGCAAAACTCAGCAGTTTCAAGTGTCCGGACATGTTCTGCTTATGCCTGAAAAATGATGGTCAAGCAATGAAATCTTCTTGGAGAAAGGACAAGAACGTTTCTGTTTGGGGGAATTGTGACAACAAAAGTCTGACAGTCCTCACAAAAAGGGCCAATTTAGAGTCAATTCTTGTGCAGTTTCATCCACATCTCTCTTCAAGCCACCTAGTAATAACTGTGTGACTAGTGTCCCTGTACATGTGAAGTCAAAGGGCACAATTTGGGTGGGAGGAAAAAACCCTTCAGGTCTACTCAGCTTTATCTGACATCATTTTGTTAGCTATTGGCTCCTCAGATTTGGATTCTTGAATACTCAGCGTTCCCTGCTTACTTACCAACACCAAGGCTCTATAAAATAACAGTGTCTTAGCCAAACACCTAAAGATGAAAGCATTTCATAGAACTAATAGAGATGGCACTTTGCTGCAAGTGACACCTAATTTTGGTTTCAGACAATGTCTGCCTTCCTGCGTCTTTGCTCAGGTCCACAAGTTAAGTTCAGAATCCAAGAAACAAGTTGCAGCCTTTGTCTTTATAGTCTCCCCTGATCTCTGTCCTATAGCTATCAGAGAACCTAATGCTTGTCTGGATACAGCCATGCATACTCAGACAGTTCACTAGACAAAGGAGGCTGAGCCAGCCTCATTGGCCAGCTCAACAAAGTGGCTTTAAGGTAGTGTAAAGCCTGTATCCCTGGAGACTCTTCAGCCAGTATAAAGTAGTACAAACCTCCAGCTGATGAAACTAGGTGACACTGGAAAGCACTTGGACAGGTACCTGGACCTCAAAAATTGAAATTTCATAGCATATTTTTGTTATATTTCCAAACGGCAAACAATTTATTCCTCTTCTTTGAACACGCATAGAACTTCACTTCCTCTGTCTCTGAAAGGTTGCTGGTTGTAATTTCTTCTTTCATCAAAGATGCTCCTTCAAAACAAGTTTATTTGTCTCTCTTTCTGTAGCTTAAGTTACAATAAAACATGCCTGCATTAATCAGATACCAACAAACTTGATTACCCATCTTATTCATTAAGAGGCTGTTATGGTTGTTGTATGGTTGGTTTTTGTTTTTTTTTTACTTCAGTGGCAATAACAGGAATTAAATAATTACCAAATTACTACTATCAAAAGTATACACTGATCTGCAATTTTTTTCCTTGGTAAGCAGTATAGCCTTCCCTGAGTTCTAAAATACAACTTAATCAGAATAAAAGGCCTTCCTTCCAGACAAAATTAACATTAGGACTTGCAGTCCTCTTGTGGAAAAGGCATACTCGTTGACATCATCATTGGAGCCTTGCAATGATATCTCTGCCTTTAAAAGTAAACAGAATATGTAGCTTCCACTTCCACTTTATTGAGGAAGAAAGACTCTATGGAAGCAGAGTGCAGGGAGCTGAGCAAACTCCTTCTCAGACACCTTTATACACTTCACCTGGGAACTCTCTTTTTCTGTATTTCTGGACGTACAGACCTTCTTCAGGGACTTTTTTGATACAATTTTGACCTGCCTGCACATTTGCGATGTACTTACTGCCAGTACCTGAATTTAATTTTAGGTATTCAGCCTCTAAGCAAGGTATGTTGAAAATATATATTGGTACCACAGTGCTAGACAAGGAAATTCCCAGTACTGCAAGTTGCTTAAGAGCTTCACATAGGGGAAGGATCCCTATGTCCTTGCCCTTTTCTGATACCCTTCTCTATACATCTGTTCTTGGATACTGACAGAAAAAAAAAAAATTAGGCTTGACAGACCTTTGTTTGAATCTGTATGGTTATGTATTTTGTCGAACTATGTCCAAAAATCAAGCTATATTGCTCACTGTTCACATATGTGAATGTTGTAGAAGGTATTTATGAATAATCAAGTTTTGCTACAAGGATACCTACAAGGAAGAAAACACTGGTAACACCTAAATGAAACCATGAAAGTCAGCAGTGACAAAGATGTGTTATATTATCTAATCCAGCCAGTCTATGTACAGTATACCCTATGACTTTTTTAGGGATTTTTTGTGGTTTAATTTTAAAATTTCTTGTAATGCAGAACAGCAGAGTCCACCATTGGTACATCTAATTGGTCTCTTATAAAAAGAATAAATACAAAGAACTTCTAAAAATACAACCCGAACAACAGTAAGTTACTGGAAATACAACAAACCTTTTAGCAATAGGTCACATTTCAGAATTAGCATTATCATTTTATCTTCTGTTTTAATGATTTATCTTTTTAATAACAGTTTCAGCACCAATGACAGCATTAAAGAAAAGGTATTAGTTAATAAAAATGCAAGCTCTTCAATATTACCTGTGTTTTCTAACTATGTAGAGTCAGTCTCTGCTACTTGGAAGCAGAAAGTAAGGAGAGCAGAAAGGAGAATGGCTGGCATTAGGGCACTTCTAGCAGGGATGATTACTACAGGCAATTAGGCTACATAATTGCTCCAGGAGAGGAAATCATCTGCTGCTGAGAAACAAAGAAACCTTAGTTTCTAGGAGCAGCCCCTACCAGCTGATGTGCTGCTGCTCTGAAAGGCTTTATATAAGTATATTTGGTAACCTCAATTGTGGGCTATATTCAGTTTTCATTTCAGTAAACAATATGCCAATGGCAGATTAGAATATTACTGTGAAAGCTGAGTCAGGTGGCTGCTTTTTTCTCCACTTACCATAAAAGGAAATTTTATCTCCAGCTTGTGGAAGGAAAATGCAGCTTCCAAAGTTTCACACTAGACTTCTGATATTCTCCATAGCTTCAGGCAGTCACAGGGAACCTGTCCATGTTATGCTTTTAGCAGATAAGCAGTTGTCTCAGTGTAGATAAATCAGCTGGTCAATGGGGAGCTCTGTGTAGCTGAGGCAGTGAAAAAGCACCTTCCTTTCCCCCGAGCAAGACAGTGTCCAGGCTGGGTGGTTTGGCCACCTCAGGACCCCGTGGGCTGAAACACTTGTGCAAGACACTACAACTTTGATGTCCCAGAGGGCATCAGCCACTGACATATTTGCTAACCTGTCCTGCTTTTACTTCAGCCTCTGTGAAAGAGGCACTGCAAAAACTTCAGAGGGCAACCAAACTTTACAGGTAGACCCCTAGAAAGCCTGGAGCAGCCTACCCTGTACAGGGAAGCTGCACAGATACATCTGAAGCTGTGAACCCTGCAGAGGCAGCAATACAGGATGTGGGCCTAAGGGGGAGAAATGCAGGTTTGGGAGGTGGGGAACCAGTTCTTGCAAAATGTCCTCAACCAGCTGAGGCATGTGCAGTAACATCAGCACTTCTGGGAGCAGTGTGTGCTACAGCATCTTCTCTCCAGGGTCCTCCTGGATCTGACCCGCATGGGTTTATTATCATAATTAACACTGCAATTTGCTTCAAATGACACACCACAGCAAGTTATTAGTTATGCAGGTGAAGGTACAGTGAGGCCAGTCAAATGTTTACCTCTTAAACAAAGCATTATATTATCCTTCAGATCCATGTGGATGATCACATGTAACTTGCGTGATGCAGCAGGGCTGTTACAATGTCCACAAGCTCTGGAGCCTGGTTTCTGCTGGATCTGTATTTCATAGCTAATTGTGCATACTGCCAGATTCTGTTTCTGCAGATGAATTATTCAGAAATCCTTTTTCCAAAGATGATTTTCTGGAGTCCTTACAAAGCTGTGAGCACATACAGAAGGCTTGGCACCAGCCAGGACATTGCATAGCTCTGATCTATCTGGACAACAACTTTTACAGATCTTTTAGGGCTTCGTGGTATTCAAGAGCTCTGGTGCTGTGACCAGCTGGTTCAAAAATTCGTTGTGGAGCTACATATAAAGGGTTCAGTGCTGCAATAATATGCATAGGACACATCCTCCTGCCACCAAACTCCAGAGATTCTTTCCACACCTGTTGCCTTCCACTCAGCCATATATCTCCAGCTGTGCTTCCTTAAAAGTTTCTACTGCTTCCTCATTCAGGCTGAATAGGGCACCACTTAGCTCCTCTGGCAAACCAGGTACAGAGTAGCATGTATTTCTTAATAGTCAGATACAGAATAATTAGGATGCCAAAATTAAATTATACCATTGCTTTTAAAAGCACCATGCTGTGTTGCCTTTACCTGTTTTGTAAGGCACACTTGTGCAACTCCCTCCCTTCTTGTTTGAACAAAGTCAGTACTACCTCATCAGCTCCTGCACCTCAGATGCCAAGTCATGAGCCCTTGATACCAGTGAACTGACAATTTTTCAGAATCATAGTATAGGACAAATATTTATTTGAAATGCAACTCCAAAACCACGGGAGAAGGATAGGTAGAAGAGGCACAAGAATTGAGAAACACTTCATATAGTTTTCTGAGTGTTGCTGTTGTTTTTCCACTAAGTGACCTGCCCCATGGGAAGTGTGCAACACAGGCAGAGCTTCATGGCACAGCATCAAATTTGTTCATTGGTTTGTTTTTGATACTGAAACTGGCAAACTTGCAGAAAGCGGAAAGCCAGGGAGTTCCATTCTGCAGCAGTGTTCCAGTGGCAAATTTTCTTCTGACAAAGGATGGAACAAGGCACATAGAGACGAAATACAAACTATTTATACAGTCAGATTTGAATTATGCTGCATCTTCTTCCTCTGCATATATGAGCAAGTGCCTATGGGTAAGAAGCTATTTTGCATACACACCACAAGGATAGATGTACTCTGTTTAGCTAAATGCAGTGTTTCTCTTCTGCAAATATGTCGGAATTATTTTACAAATACAACCACCAAGATTCATTACTAGCATTATTTATCTGCTTGTTTCATTTAGGCACTCAGTTTCTCTAGTGCTTCTCAGGACTTAGCTCTAAATTAGGAATTATTTTACATATTACATGTATCTTGAAGTAAAGAAAAATATTATAACATTCAATATATACCTTAGCATAGGGGTAAAACACATCTCTCCCCATTAAACAATGTCTTCACATGTGTTACAGGACATGGACAATATTCTGGATTGGGAAATATCTCTTTCCAGAGAGCCATGCAGTCTACCTTCGCTGTAAATTAGACTTGCTAGCCAGGTGGTTAGAGAGAACTGAAACAATTTGTGTCATCACATTTAATAAGCACAAAGCATGCTACTATTATCCGTGGCTCCAAAACACAATGAAAAGCACCTGGTTTCAATCCTGTACAATTCAGTCCAACTCTGTGAGGCAGTGACCTACGCAAGGCTGAGCCTGGTACCAGTGATATCTGTATTCTCATCCCAGACAGAGCAGGCCATAGACACCCCATCTATCATTAGTCTGCAGGAGGGGTAGCATCCAAATAATACAGTTATTTAGTACAAACTGTGCAAGCTTGTTACTGCTTTCTTCATTATCAGTTTATTTGGAGGACTTTATAGCACAGAGCAGAATGTGAGAGAGAGAGTATCTGCATGAGTGAAGAACACAACTGACACTGAAAAAAGAGAGGTGCTTTACCATCCTTCCATTTTTAACCACATCCAGCTAGCTTGCACTTCATTCTTCATGTTCCATAAACATGCCTTCAACAGTATTGAACCACCTATAATAACATCATGCATTTTCTCTGTTGCATTAACTCTTACATCCAGACAAACAGCCTGCAGTAAGGAGTTTGCTTTTAACACAGGCAGATGTAAAGCACAGAAACGTTACACAAGAGACAGTGTGGTACTGGTCTAAGATTCCATAGTCTCCCACTCAGTAGCTATTTAATCTCCTAGCATGCAAGAAGATGCACGACCTTGCAATTATATATATTTTTAAAAAGTTATTGTGACATTGTAACAGTTTAATCCAGAGATTCAGATCTTTATGCATTCTTTTCTCCTGATGTCCTATTCATCCTTATGAGAACTGGAAATCATCTGCAAGCATTCTGTACTGTTGTACCTATGAAGAAAGACTGGCCACATAACGAGTGGCAGTTGAAGAGGACAGGTCCTACATTGGGGATGGCCCCTGCTTTGGCCAGCACAGGATTCATACAAAGTCCTGTCTGTCCTACGGTAGTGCGGTAGGATCACCACACATGACTCATGAAGCCACTTGCTCCTCAGGCACAAAGGCAATGGGCCAGGCAAAGCTGTCCCGACGCTGCCAGTTGGGCACTGCTGGTCTGTTACAAAAAAATACCTTTGGCAACCACTTCTAGATATAGTCCCATTCATTGTTCTTGCCTCAGAAACAATTAAATTCAGCAAGCTGCTGCCAAAACAGATTTTTAACCCTGTTAATTCAAGAGCATGCAATTGTTTAAAACAAATTGGTATGTGTATTACACTAAAATCTCTTCTTTCGTGAAAAGTAGGCCAACGTACTTCTCTTTTTTGATTGCCAAGACTTGCCTATTGACTCCTAATCAGCAAATAATTGTGCTGTATGTACCTCAAGTGTGGTCCCGTGAACTGAATGCCCAATAGCAGCTGGAAAGCATTAGTCAGTCCCTTACAGTATGTCTCCTGGCTTGGTTTCTTCCAAGAGAAATCCTGTTTGCATGCTCCAGTTCTGTTCTGCCATGTGAACCAACACAGGTTAGCAAGAGAAGGTCGACAGATTCATTCCAGCCACTCAATCGATCCAAGCTAAAACACTTAATGCAGTTGTGCCCTATGGTACACATTTTGAAACAAAGAAGTAAATCCTGAAGTCTGGTACGTAACATACAGCTAGATAAGTTGATTGGTTGGAGAGTTTTGGCTCTGGGCTTCCAACTGAGCATATAGGTAACTGAATGTACTTAGTAGGTATCTCATTGAGGTGTCTTGTTTTGGAAATACAAATTTGAAACTTTGGGCCTTAGTTACCATTTAAACAGAAATTACTAAGCACCTTTGCTTCCTGCTGGCTTCAACAGAATGTGAAAGACAGGTTTCTATAGCTTAGGTACCTCCAAACAGAGAGTAGGAAGCAAAACTTAAATTCAACCCTCTGAAAATTCTTAACTTCATGGTGTGGTGAGACATAAAAATTCCTTCTGATACTGGAATTCACGTTGCGTGTCCTTTGTTAAATTTTGTCACTCTTCTGCGTGGATTATATTGTATGGGACTGTCTACCTGGAGTTAGAACAGATATTCTCAGTTGTAGCACACAGGAAATATAAAATACATCAAGTAAACCTCTTGTTATACCTTTATAGCTATCTCTCCTAAGCAGGAAAAAACCAAAACAAACCAACAACAACAGAATAAAAAACCCAAACAAACAAATAACAAAATCCTCAACTAAAACAGCTGCACAAACTGGTTTTGAATCAGCAGTATGCACTAACATTGCAAAGTCATGACTTGAAAGTAAAGTCAGCTCTACAGAGAGGATTAGGCACACAGGAGAAAATAGTTTTGTGTTATTTCCAGGCATAAAAATCAGAAAATAAGCATGGCAAAATAATCATACACCAGTGCGTTGGAATATCAGTGGAGACTTTATAACCTCTTCAACTGTGATGTCTGAGATCTGATTATACTTTTAAAGATATCAATAAATTCAAATTAATATTTCAGATAGACTACAATATTTTTAATGTTGTGTATATGGATATCTTACTGCAGGATGATGCACAATAATAGGAGTATTCACTCATTCAATGTGAAATAATTATACACAAAGTATTAATGCAGCTTTTCCAGTATCTTATTTTTGCATATTCAAACTTTACTGAGTAAATCATACCTGCCATGATGAAATTGACAACAAAGAAACAGGAATGAGCAGCAGTGTTCACAAAAACCTATAGAAAGAATATTTACTGTCTGTATAGCTCTATCCCTCTGCCAACCTTGGATTCTGCCACTGCTGCTTTACAGTGAATGAGGTCCTGTGGATGCATAGTCATGAGCACAGATGTCCACAATGTGTGCCCCTACAAGGAATACAATGGTCACACATCCTTCTCCATATGTCTCTCCTGCACACACATGTGATGGCGTTTGCTTCCACTGGTAAGATACTGTCTGCATATTTGCCGTGTTTTAACCTCAGCACACACTGCTCTTTCCTCATTGATGCCAGGGGATGTGAGACCTAGAGAAAATATATTTGTTGACATGAGCCAGATCTCCTTCTTGTGTCAGACAGCAGTACTACGGCATCTTTCTGACACTAGCTTTTTTACAAAGATCGTCTTCTTGCAGAACATACATTAATTCAAACAGGCTCCACCTATGACTACAACTCCACCAGTTTGCAGAAATCTAAGCTCCTTCCCCAGAGCATCCAGTGCCATAAACACTGTTTATATCATCTAGCATGTGCAGATTTTCTGCAAACATTATTCTGTGCAGTAGTTTGCCTGCCTCTTTCTAATATACTTTTTATTACTTTCTTTTTTGTATTTCCTACTCAACAACAACACAAAAGCATTGTTTACAACATCTGTGCCAGTATTTCATATACATACCCTGATAAGATGATAAGGCAGTTAATTCAATATAGCACACATAAAACCAATCAGACATCTAAAGAGATCACCATCAACAACCACAAAGAGAGAAAAGTAAAGTGATGCACAGAAGTGTAACAGGAACAAAGCAGCCTTAAGAGAAGGAAACCACATACAAGGGGAAATTCCTGTCAGTCAGTACTATTTAGATGGTGAAACAGATAGTCAGGCAGAGCACCACAAAAGTATTGCACAAAGTATTTGCAAAGAAACTTTATGCATCACTTCAAAAAAAAAACATACTTGGAAGTGTACTCAGCACAACACGAATGTCTATGATTAGATATTGAAATACAGAGTTTTTATCGCCTAGTGGCACACAAGCAAAGGGTTTGATGGAAAGCAAAGCCAGAAGCACCACCATTCTGTGACTCCACCCTGTGTCCTCTGCCATGTCCCTGAGCTGGCCCATGTCCCTGAGAGCCTTTGTTATCAACAGCTCTTAGCCTCAGTCTCCTCCCCAGAGGCCCATGATGTGACAAAACAAGCCAGCCCTTGAAGACAATGCAGCACAGCTGGGATGTGGTCACCTGAGCAGAGTTCCCAGTGGTCCTAGAAACTCAGTGTCTCTCTCCTGGATACTTCTGCTTCCTGGGAGGGCAAGGTACTCATGGCATGCTGCTCACAGACAAAAAAGGTTAGTGTTCCCAACCTCCAGATCCCTCAGGTACTTGACAAAACACCCTGGACATTTGGCGAGCCAACCAGCATCTCTCAAACAGCTGTCCCCACTACAGTCAGTAATATTCAAATCTACCTTCTAATAACTGTGTAGTTGCTACCTGCATAGTTATGTATCTGAACATGTAAAGATGAAGTCTGCTTGCATCAGTAGCCACCAGCTGCTGAATTTTTGCTACATTAAGTAGCATGGATCATTGCAGATATTTGCAGCAGCACATACCTTGCAAGTTACAGCTGCCTTTGGTTGTAACATTGTATTAGTAATATTTGCAGGCTAACTCAGCTTGGTGCTATTTGCATTACAGCATACATGGTTTGAGCTAGAAGGGATTTCAGGAGAACTGTACGAGTCACTAAAGTAAGAAATCGTGTACCTCTCACGGGGCACAGCTTAGAGCTTCGCAGGACTCCTGGAAAGGCAAAGGTCATCTTCTCACCTTCTATGAGACTAGAGAAAACACCCTCATAAGGGTATTTTGATGTTGCCTTGCTAATTTCATTGTTTGCTGCATAGTATATTTCTTCCGTAACAACTGGAAAGTTAAACTTCCTACCAGGTACAACTATCTATGCCTACTGTCTCAGCCAGCTGATCAGTTACACTTACTCTCTGCTATAGTTTAATGGTCTATGTAATTGTATACATGCTTGACAACTTCCTTTGGTCTTCTAAGGCTTTTGTTTAAACCACTCAAGGCTGTAAAGTACTGCTCACACTCCACATGAAAGTGGATTTCAGGACAGTTCACTTTAATCTGTTCTTGGCTCTGAGCACTGATTAGGCCCCAAGCAAACAGAAACATGTTTCTTGGCTGTAAAATGAAGAAAACTGCACTTGCTAAGAGAAAAATATAAAAATGTATAATAAAGCATCCAGGCTTGATATCTTCTGTGTATCAAAGCAACTGCCTTAAAGGCACTTTCTGTTAGCACAGCTGCCTGAGCTGTTTACTCTCTTAGTTCCTCCATATGACTTTTCTCAAAGTCCTAAAGCAGACACCAGTTGATGAGTACAGGCTAAGCAGAAAAACAGGCTGCACAGAAACTCCTGTATCTCAAGTGCAAAAAGGAATACTTGCAGGGGTCTGAAACCCTCATAGTGTTTGCTTCAGTCTCAGCTCTGATCTGTGTTGCCATCCTACACTATCTTACAACAGAGCAGCAAAGAACAAGCACTACCAGATACCTCCTGTACAAGGAAGCATATTCCAGGAATGCTGGAGTTGAATTTGGACTTCTCTTATCAGGAACAATGAAACTGAGAGCAAGCAGCATCCCTGGAACTGCAACTGCTCAGGACACCCCATACAGAAATGACCACTTTTCAGCAAGTGCTACTGTCAATCACTGCAAGCCAGGCTAGAGGAAATGTAATTGTGATAACTGAGTATTTTTAGTGCCTGCAGAGGAAGTGAGTAATTTAGCTTTCTTGCTCTCTGGAGAAGGGATCATTACTATGCCATTTTAATGTCAAGTCCTGGAGCACATATATACTTTGTGCACAAAAAAGGAGTGAAATTTTCCCTTTTAACACAGGGCCAAATCCACCCGCCCATATTAACTTTCCCTGACAAGATCTCTAAAAAAGGCCACACCATCCTTAAATTGTTTTGGACTTAATTTGGTGTTGTCATGCAATTAGGTTTTGCAAAATTGGCTTCTGGAGTGACAGCTTCTATTGTTACAGCATATGGCAATCAGAGAGCAGCTTGTGGCAGATGTGATGTTTATTCACCATTAGCTAGTTTTAGATTTAATGATGTCATTCTAATCAAAGCAAATGTTAGATGTGTCTGACATCTAAGGAGTTTTGCAGCCCCCCCATCATGTCAAGTGGAAACACGTCAGCCCTGAATGCATCTAAGTCATATTTAATAACTAATGATGCAATTTACTGGAGGTCTGTATTCCAAAAATCCATGTTGCTAACATGCATTGTCTTCCTCCTGCAGACTACAAAGACCACCTATTACAATAAGTGAGCTCATTAAGCATGCAGCTCCTCAGTCTTGCAAGCTGTTGCGATAAGCAGCTGTTGCAAGAGGGTAAAAGGTTGAATTATCAACTTGGACAGCACAGCACTTCATTCAGCCAGCGCAGGAAAGCATTTGAGCAGCAGCTCCATTAGTGTGGAGTCTGTCTTTGACTACAGCACACAAACAAAACATGAGTGGTATTTCAGTGACATGCTTCCCCACCCAGCAAGCAAGACACTCCCAGAAATTAATTGTTAAAAAATTTATTATGAAAGCTTCAATAGCAGCAAATATTTCAATAAAAGTTACTGCACTATTAAACCAGTTCTGCAGTGACCCAAGAGGCCTGTTGAAGTCTGTCTGCTTTGGAATCTCTATATTTGTCTTAAGTAACCAGTCCTGAGTAGTCCATCAAATACTGATACTTTCTCCTCTGTGTTTTGCAGACAGCACCAACAGTTCCTAGTTACAGTATTCTATCCAGTCCTTCTGGAAAGTTTTGGCCCACTTCCCCCAGCTTTCTCTCTCCCTTCTGAAACAGCTCCACTTGGCCGAGAAACTTGCAATGCTTCTTTCAGTTCCATGGCATGTCAGCCTCTCCACGGCTGCAGCCTGCTGAGGCTCACTGGCAATGTGAGCTGTTCTCCTCTGTCTCCTCTGTAAGAGCCCACTGCATGCCAGTCTGAGGGACTTTTAATCCAGTCTCTTGACCAGGATAATCCGTGGAATCAGCAGCTTGTTGCACACTTTGGTGAATCCACACCACGTTGAGAATGCAACAAAGGTTTCAGCCTCCCCAGTGCTCTGCAGTCAGCATCACTCCGGCAGGGTGACAGTTGGCACCCAGTCATTCATGTTTCGGCTCTCCTCACAAAACAAGCTCAGCTTCTCAAGTGCTGGGTCCTTCCAGCCTTCCTCATTCGGGTTCTGCCAAAAAGAAGAGTTGCACACCATGAGTCCTGCCTGCCAGCTGAGGTCATCACAATATTTACAGAATTAGCCTAGGACACCAGGCACTCTCAGACAGTTTCTGACCTGACAC
>NW_008667798.1:0-57676 GCF_000695815.1 Acanthisitta chloris
GCCTTCCAGCAGATTGACACTCCCCCAGAACTTTGTGCTGGCTGTAGTTATTTATGATTCAAAATAATGACTTGGAAATTGAGAAATGTGACCCTGGTTCAGGACAGCCTTAAAAATGTGTTTCAGCAAGTTTTGTACTGTTCTTCTGTATTTACCTGAATGCCCTCAACAAATTATACAAAAAATACATTCTGGGGTGTTGTCTGGTATGCCAAATTTATCTAATGAGTCAAACAATTCTTTGGTGCTTGTAGGGACAGATGTGAGATTTGTGCATCATAAAAATCTTTAATAATGCATAGGATGTGGGAAAAATTATTACAAACAGATATCAAGATGAGAGTCTCAGGATACTGTATGAGGCCATGAATAGGGGCACCTGGCACAGCCAGGATAATACAAAATTTATTTAATAGGACTAGATTGCTCCTTGGCATGCAGGGCTGCCCTCCTGTATCCGTGACAAACATTCTGAGGGGAAATGCAATCTTTCTGGAGAAATTGTGAGACTTTTAATTTGCTGCAGTAGCAAAGAGACTGAAGGATGAGAATGCAAACTGTACACGATATGGTTATTGCAAAGGCTTATTTATTCTGTTTAGCCCTGGGTCAGGAGATTGGATGCTGTTGGAGGAGCTGAGAAACTCTTACCACATTAATTCAGGGGTGATCACCCTGAAATTTGAAAGACTGCAGCTTTATGTCCTTAGCTTTAAATACAGTTTGGAGATACAGCTTCAGATCTGGGAATAAACCCGTTGCTTTTGCCTATTGGGAAAAGTACCATTCTTTTCATCTTAGACTCACTGAGTCATGCAACTGATTTTGCAAAGTCCGAAACACAGGGTCTGTTTTGATCCCTATCAGTTCTGCCTGTACTGTCAAATTTTTGCAGTTTGCCTGTTCATTGAACTTGCTGATATTTTCTTCTTTTGCTCCACCCCACCTGCACCCCCAGTTTGCTCCAGTGTTGAGGCTCCACAGCCTCCACCAGAGTGTCATCACCCTTTCAAAGTGTGGGCTCTTTTATATCAAACACTTTTTATTTCACACACATTTCAGCCAGTGGTTTTGTTCCTTGGTTTTTCACTGGGACCCATCCCACCAGTGTCTCAGGGTCTCTTATTTACTACATCTGAAGTCCCACTGCTGACTTCCACTTTCCCAGTCTAGAGAGAAAAAGAATAATTTTTCAATGGGCATGCTCATGCAATAGATGAACAACAAATGCTGGCATTTTCTGCAATTCAAACACCAATTCTAATGTTATGGCTGCCTCTCATGCCTTCCTGAAGTTAGAGCTGTCCATTTTCTGTAACACTTGGTAGAGCAAGACAACCTTCAAGTGACAGCTGGAATAAACTAAAGTAGACATAGTTTGATAAAAGAGCTAAATTTCCTATTGTGTAGAAAAAAAAATTGGTGGAAAAGGAAAAAGAAATGTTGAAGTGTTTGATCTTGACTCTTAAATCAGATACTTCATAAAATACAAATGCTCAGGGTTAATAAGATAAGGAAGGCAGCAATTAAAAAATACCCACCCCACAAAAAAGAGCCCAACCCACATTTTAGAAGTGGCATGTATTTTGCCCCATATATTTTGATGGTACTGTTTGGTGAAATATTTGTATGAAACTTAGATGACATCAGGTCATGGAGATGAGTTAGAATACAGTATAAATGTACACTGAATTTCCTTCATTTCTTTTTGTCTACACACCTTATGCTTCTATTTTTTCTTATGCTTATGTGGCAGATGCAGGAGCATCACTCTCAATACAGAGAAGAAAGCACTTGTTAAAGCTTCACATATTATTTTTAGCACTATTTCTAACTTCCCCACAGAGGATAACTCTGGGGTGTGCCAGGGGCTCTTGTTTTTGAAAGTCTAATCCACCAGTGTCTATGGACACTCATTCAAGTCTGACTGCTATTAAACAATCTTAAAATCCTAATGTCATCTGGACAAAAATGTTTCTGACACCTTAGTTGGCTGGGATGAACTCTAGATCTATACTTGCTACCTCTGTTAGATACAGGCATTAATTTCAAGTTAACAGCTTAAATGTCAGAGCAATAATTTTTTTTCCTCCTAACCATCAGCTTCGGATTTAGACTGGTCTAGGCAACCACATACTAAATGTGGATATGCACCTTTTTGTTCTTTTTTTATGTTGTTCAGAAGCAATCAAGAACTTGATAAGAGACATCACATAGGCATCTGTCTTAATAGCTTCTCCCAGATTCTCCTCCTCTGACCTTTGTTACTGTCTGAATCATCTTCTATGGCATTGAAGTGTAGCTTCCTTCCTTGTCACTGGATATTTTGCATTCCATTAAAATTAATAGTCCCACAAACATCTCCTCTAGCTCTGTTTGCTTCAGCTCACATACATCACCCTGTCACAGTGCAGCTAAAATCTCTGGAACTACCACTCTGCCTGCTCTTCATGTGCTCCGTTATTTCGTGGCTCAGCTGCCTTTTGTTACTGGGCTAGTTACATATTTCTGCAGTCAGTGAGCATGCAGCCTCATTACTGTGATGCTGGGTAGTTGTCAAATTCTGTTAGATATCCACTTTTTAAAAAAAAGTGTAGAAAAATTGTCTTGCAAATAAGAGTATGTAGTAATAATAGTATGTAGATATCAACTTATATCAACTTACAAGATCAAGAAATGGGCCCATGTGAAACTTACGATGTTCAACAAGGCCAAGTGCAAGGTCCTGCACATGGGTTGAGGCTAACCCAATATCAATACGTGCTGAGGACTGAGAGCAGCCCTGAGGAGAAGGACTTGGGAGTGCTGATGGAAGAAAAGCTGGACGTGAGCTGGCAACATGTGCTCACAGTCCAGAAAGTCAGCCATATCCTGGCCTGCTTAAAAAGCAGCATGGTCAGCAGGCTGAGGGAGGTGATTCTGCCCCTCTGGTCTGCTCTAGTGAGATCCCACCTGGAGTGCTGCATCCAGTTCTGGGGCTCCCAACACAGGAAGGATGTGCACCTGTGGAGGTGGGCCACAAAGATGATCAGAGGGATGGAACACCTCTCCAGTGAGGATAGGCTGAGAGAGTTGGAGTTGTTCAGCCTGGAGAAGAGAAGGCTCCAGAGAAACCTTATTATGGCCTTCCAGTACCTAAAAGTGGGCTTAGAAGAAAGATGGTGACAGACTTTTCAGCAGGGCCTGTTGCACTATATTTCTTCTACAGGGAAGAAATCTTCTATGATGAGGGCAATGAAACACTGGCACAGATTGCCCAGAAAGGTGGATGCCCTAACACTGGAGACAGGCTGGACAGGGCTCTGAGCAACCTGATCTAGTGGAAAATGTGACTGCTCATTGCAGGGGGGTTGGACTAGATCACCTAATTATTTTAAACCTAAACTATTCTATGAGTCTATGTTCTGTGTTTATTCCCCTTACCATCTTCCCCTGCGGACGTAAGCCTGTCCCTGGTGAATTGAGAACCTTCCCTGGGACTAAAGCCTAAACTTCACTCTGGTTTTCATTGCTGTAAGTGATGTTCCAAAACCACTGATCAGTCAAGAATGGCATGGGTCTGAGCCGCAAAATGATGATTTGCCTATTTTAGGGTGTGGATGCTATCAGTCCCCCAAACACTCAAGTTTCATGTCCAGAAGAGTATCAACATGGGTTTAACACTTTGCATTTGCTTTAAAATGCTACCTTCAGTGTGCACTGCCATTCCAAGGGATGCTTTCTGTGTGTGACCGTGAGGAGAAGCAGCTGTCCGGCAGTACTTACAAACAGCTTGCTCCTGCCATTGAGACCTTAGAGAGGATCATCAGGTTGAAAAATTCCTCACCTTCTCCAAAGAGCTCTCCCAAGTAAAATGAAGGTGAAGAGGAAGAGTACTACCTCACCAAAGACAAACTGTGTCATTGCAATGGACTGCAGTGAGGGAAAGGGAGAGGTTGCTTGCTGAACATCAATGGACTTGAGTTCTGCTTAAAATTGACTGCTGCAATTAGTGGGAGCACTACCAGGCTTCCACCTGACAGCCTCTCCCAATTGCCAGGCTTGCACCAATTTTATCAAAAGTCTGAATGCAGCAGCTGAAGAAACTTCTAGCAATGGCTCCTTCTGCTTCCCCCAGCTTTAGGCAGCACAGCACCCAGTCCTTGCTGCATGAGACCAAATACCGGTGTAGACAGATGCTCTCTCATGTGACAGAAATGCACAAAGCTGCAGCATCTAGAAGGTATTTGTAAAAAAAATTCACTTGTACCCAGGTTTTCCTCTCCAAAAGCTGATCACTACCACCTGCAAACTTCCTTTGCTACTCATTATTTAACTAATTGTGATTTCCAGACCTGTGGTCATTTAACTAAATATGTAGAGTCCCCGAATCGAGAGTCATTTCTGGTGAGGGAGCAGCAAAAACAGTCTGTCTATTCCAGTGTGGCCTGGCAAAGAGACGTCCCAGGCACAACAGCCTGCAAATCCAGCTGCCCTTTCACCTAGCACTGCCTTGATACATCAGCTTTCAATCTTGAGATATACATTATATAGGTATTTCTACAACACCAGGAAACTTTACCATGTTACCAGTGTTCCCACAAGGTGATTTTTCTGGACCTGAAAAGCAAGGACAAGAAAAGATGAGTGAATTCTACTTCTGGAAATTATTCAGTGTGTACCCCTGGACTTCCCACATGTGTGTTTGTAGTGGAGGGCATCCACAATAATGGAAGTAAAGGGAAAGATACTGAGAAAGTCTTCAAAAGACTTAGGGAAGTCTGGAAGAGATCAAAATGTTATGGAGTTTATTAATTTCATCAACCTATTGCCCATTATTTAACATGTGCCACTAGACATTATCTCCTCTGCAGTCCTTGCTTTTCATTGCTGCTGCTATATTTCATCTTGTAGTCTATTGTCAGTAAATGAAGTCTCTTGCTCTGAGGATTTTCTACTTGTTTCATGTTATCAATTTTGATTGGAGTATTCTCCATGTTGGGAATATATCTCTCAGTCAAATATTCAGGCAGCATTTCTGCATAGGCACAAACTACGCTAGCACTGGGCACCAAGAAATTAGAGAGCAAATTAGAGTAGCCAACAAACCTGGCATCATGGCCAGGCAATGTTGCCAATCGCTTAGGGTGCCACACATCTGGGAATAAAGAGTGATGTCCATTCTGCCCCTGCAGTCACTAAGTATGCAGCTGACCTTAGGGAGGTGAAGGTTACTGCTGAGTGAACCAGGGAGAAGAGTCAGTATATGGAGCAACATTTGGGAATGTATAGTACTGTCTTCTGCCACAGTAAAGGAGTGTCACTCCCACAGTGTCTGTGCAATAGCATATTACAGCAGCTGTAGTTAAAGTCATCTGATTCAATACGTTACAAATACAGTTGTATGCCCTGCTCCTCCACTGACAGGCATTTCCTGCTGGCTGCAGGGTCAGAGGGAGTGGTGCACATCCAGTCCTCCATGCTCCTGTAGCTGCCGGTAAGAATGGAGTCACTGTGGCATGGACTGATCTCTTTCACAATCATGGGGCAGGGGAATAAACTTTGCAGCAGTCCAGACTGTAAGTTCCTCTGCATGCTAGCAGCTGGCAAGCTTTCTTTACACTTGGCTTGAATTAAGTGGAGAGAAAAAAATCCACAAAATCAATGTGGTGACATTTTGCTCCCTCTGGAAATTGAAAGCATCAAAATAGTCACTGCCTCTGTCAGTCCAACAGTTTTTATCATTTCCTGATGTATTGCGGTATCAGTGCTGAAACTTGGTCCATCTGCAAACCAGCTGAAGTGTCAGCATCTTACTGGTTTTGGAATTACAGATTTGAATCCAATGGAAACATAATGATTAATATCTACTCCTCCTACTCAACTCTTGCATACTCACAGCTGCATATGTGTTTTTTTCCACGGGTTCACTGTCATTAAAAGGCCACATTCAGAGATGATGTAAAACACCATAGCTCCATTGGCCCACCCTCTTGTCCCCTATTCTGTACTTACAGAATAATTTCTGCCTATATGTTATCTTGCATTTGTCTGTCCTTATTAAATTGCATCCTTTTCTCTTTTTACTGGCCACTTTTTCAATTTGTCAAGTTTATTTTGGGGACTGAGCCTGTCTCACAGTCTCTAACAACTTGTTTTATGTGTCAATTTAATATCTCTATTCTCTCCTCTGCCATCAAAATAACAGGCAAAAGCATGTAACATAAACAGTGAGGTTATCTCAGACTTCATGAAAGTTTTCAAGGAAACCCTTGACAACGAATCATCAACAGTTTCTTTTTTTAGAAATGTTGTCTGCCCAGTGCTATACCTATGTTTTCCTAGTTCATTAAGTACACTGGTTTCAAATAGTTTTCTCCTCACTAATCTACATTGACAGTTACTTGGTCTCTCCTTAGAGGCTTACAGTTTCATTTTTGCTTGTTTTGTTCCAGAGTTTTTTTCCAATAATTAAATTAGACTGTTTCAGTTTTATGACTCTTCAGTCTCTTTGCACTTCTATTTCAATACAGGTCATAGGTCCTTCTCCAGTCTTCTGGTGCCTCACCCAGTCTCTAGAATCTGTCTCTGAGAATGGACTCACTCAGGCATTGCTTCAACCTATTTGCTAACCTAACACAGAGACAAGGTCCATAAGACCTAGCTCACCTGAAAACATTTTTCTCAGCTAGCTATACCCAAGAGTTTCCCTTCTTTAGGCGAAGGCTGCTATGAAGACATCATGTTGCTAACCGTATTAGCCACAAGTTCTTGACAGCTTTGACTGGATGGCATCTTCCTTCTCCCCAGTGGTGGTTAGGAGATACATGCTTAGAGGACAAAACAAGGTGATTCAGTTTAGATTAGCCTTGTGTGACAGGCTTCTGGCCACCCTGAAGAGGACAGACAATTTGACAGAGGGAGAAGAAGGAAGCTCTACACTGAAAATGCCACCAGGAAAAAGGGATAAGGGGGACCGTAGCTACTTGTACATAGGAATAAAATACAGCAAGTAGTTTCACTCCTAAGAGGAAAAGAGACAGAGGAAAACATTAAAAATTTAATCTTAAAGCTTTTAAAATAAATTAAAGTCCCCCAAACCAAAGGAAAACATTGCAAGATTTGAATCCTGAAACGGATATTATTCAGCAATTGTTTTGTCTATTGTTTAAATGAGAAAAAACAAAAAAAACCCCAGATGCCATTTGACAGTCTGCAACTCATTTCAATCTCAGTTTTTCAGGCTAGCTGAAGAGCTGAAACAATCAATTGTTTGCAGAGCTCCTATCCTAGAGACTTGGAAAATTACCCTCAAGAGACAACAATTACGGAAGTTATGGTGCAGAACACCATCATGGAAGTTTAAATCAGAACTGACTGAGTTTTAGAACATTTTGGAAGATACCATCAGAGCCGTGTTTTTAAACGGGCCTAAAAGCAGTTCCTGAGGCAGTAATGAATACAGTTTGGCCCTCCCCATTCCTCTTCATCTGGCACTATTAAGTATAATTACCTCTAGTGCTCTTCATTCTGACAGCATGAAATGATAGGTAGTTTTCCTGTTGTAGGTGAGATTTCTAAGATGCATTGTTGTGTAACTGTGCTGCCAGGAAAGATGAGTTGCTTGTACCTTCATTCACCTTATTTGCATTCATGGATACCAGAATGTGATGGCCTTTCACAGGGAATTCAACTCTCCCTCAAAATTGAAGTTCTGACTTCTCTGTTTCTCAGAGCATTTCTGAGTTTCTCCATTGGACCTCACCAAATGGGTTGTTGCTTTTTTTAGAATTTTCCTAATAAGAATTACTCAAGTGATGAGCGAAAAGGCTGATAAGTCTATTTTTTCCCAGTAATCAATGGATTAACTCATCTCTGACTACCACTCCTGCTCATGTAGTTCCCCCAGTTTATTAATATCATAAGGTCATGGAGACCAGAAAGAACCCTTTCAGGTTACAAGATTCACTCAAGTTCAGGCTGGTAAAGAATTCATGACTGGTTCCTGAAGCATCTTCTTCAGGTGTTGGTCATTCAAGGACTTTAGTTGCCTCAGCTGCAATTAGTCCATATGCTTTGCAGAAACCACTGCTTGACGAGGTATGGAAATGATCTGTACAATATCTGTCTCAACCATTTGTTTTTAATCCCAGCCACAGACTGAAAAAATTAATCTCTGTGTGTGTGCATGTGCACACATTAACTCAGAACCAAACTTTCCTGGAGTTTTAATTGAAACCAAAGAGAAAAAGAATTGCATGTTGTGTTCATTTTCCTAAGCATTTTAGTGAAAGCAGTGTAGAAGGCCAGGGATGAGACAGAAGATCAGTTCACAATACTATCAGAGAGGAACACCTCACTCAAGTAATGTAAAGAGCACTTCTTCAGGTTGTGAAAGACCTAAGTTTGTGTCCTTTCTCTGTCTGATACACACTTTGACAGCAAACAAGGTCTGCTGTACCCCAAAGAGGTACCTGACGCTTGTCCTCAGCATCTTCTAAAGGAGCTTTTTCAATTTCTGGTTTCAGGGTTCTTTTCTTTTTTTAAACAAGTCTTAATCAGCCACAGAAGGCTAACATCCTTCACAGAGGTTGATCTCATTAGGGTACCTTTATAATCAGTGGACTAGCTGTGTAGGGAGCAGATATCTTATTTTGATTTGTGTTCATTTTCAAAAGTGAGAGATGCTGCCAAGATGATTCCCACACGAGGTCTGTGCTTTTGAAATCAATTGCCTTTGACCTAGAAATATGCCAGTTTTAGTATTACAAAAAGTCTGATTCACCCTGACTGCTTTCCCTCAGCTTTGCTCAGAGATATACTCCATATCCATATTATTAATACAAGCAAAACCTCGGTGGGATTTCAGGCACTTTAATGTCTCTTGTAAATCACATAAAAATAAAAAGAAGCAAACACTGTAATGTCTAAGTAGCTGATCTATTGTATACACACAGTGGAAAAAAATGTTCTGAATCTCACTGCTTGGAGTATTGTTTCTTCTGTCCTCAGTAATAAAGAATGAAAAGTTAGTAGTTCATATGTGTGGGTGCCCAGAGCAGGCACCCTGAGTAGTCAGGAACATTTCTTTTTAAGCTTTATCAGATGACTGCTTTTGAGGGACAGATTCTTAACGCAGAAAGTTCCTTCTGGGTTTTGCTTCTATTAATTTTACATAAGGCATTTTTGCTCGCCAGAATTAGGTAGCACCACTTATTTATGAATAACCCATGAAGGAATGCATGAGTCAATATGAGATGCTTTCCCAGTCCCTGGTGCTGGGTATTCACAAATCAAGAACAGCATCTATGCAGAACAATCACCAACAGAAATATTTCTGTGGTATGCCTGGATTAACTTACAATGAATTATCTTCCCAGATGTATGAGCTGCTTTCCCTGAAGCATGTTTCTCCCATCCTTCCCCTATAGGGAATAAGTAATGATTATGGTGGAGTTTCTCAGCTGTGCACTTTGAGTGGCCTCAGCCTTTTTCTATGCTTTTATTAAATGGTTCTAATGACTGCTCCCAAAAAAAGAAACATCTAGTACATGTTGTGATGGGGGAGAGGCAAAGTGATAATGGTAAAATCCTTGCCACTCCAGGCTTTTTTAGCTCAGCCAGTCCTGCCCAATGTGAGGCACAAGCTTTTCAACAGTTCCTCAATGTGGTACTATTCATTCAATTCTAGAAAGTGACACAGTGGATAAAGACCCTGAAAAACAGTGAATAACAACACAGTGAAAGAAAATATATGATGACCTGATGATGGAGGTTATCTCAAACACACTGTATATGTATTCATGTATGTATGCACTCACATATCCCTGAGCTGACAGTTCACATCTGCATGGTGTCTCCTGAAACAGCCTACTTAAAGCAGTTAACCTGTCCTTAGTTTTGCCTGAGAAATATCTACAGAAAGAAAAAAAATACTAACCTCTTCTAAACCTAGACAAGATTTCCACATTTTTCCTTATGCCATTATGAATTTCCACTTCATTCTCACTGAAATTTTTATAGAAAAAGGGAAACTTCTGACCCTCTAGCCTCAGCTTTTCTAATCCACTGCACCCAAGATCTGCATCAAAGGCGGGAAACAAGCATTTATGTGTTGTACCCAGGAAAATGTGAGTGAGGGGCAATAATGCCTGTTTCTCTCTTTCAGACCACACTTGAAACCTGGCATGCCTCATGGTCCAAACAAGCTCACAATACATTCACAAACCATTGACAGGAATTCATGAGCAACTTACAGGTAGGCTGGAGTCAGATCATGATTAACACAAAAAACTGATGAATTTGGGTACAAGATTGGACTGTGGTTTCTCCCTTTTGAAGGGATTCCTTTCAAAGGAGGTGTCAAGCTGAAGTTCATAGGCTTTATTGTCACAGTACACCTTGTGTTTTCCTAACAGCAAGAAATTACATTGAACAATCACAGCTGAGTGTATGGATGGAGCACTCTTTAGGGCTGTTCACCCTCATCATAAGGCATGAAGTAAGTCACAGGCAGCTCAGAGATGGAACGAGCATTGTCAGTGATCTGTACTGGGTGATGCTATCAGCATCTAAGTGAAAACAAAGTAGTAATATCCCTGGATCATTCACTGCTAGATATTGGTCACTTCTGCAGATGTGCAGAGAGAGAATTCACAGGGAAACCAAGTACACTGAAATATGGGAGACTGGGCATGAAAATTGTAAATTTTAGCCACACTGTCTAAGAACTTTTCCAAATAGCGTTGTGTTTCTCTGGCACCAAGAAGCTGGAAAAGTCTGGGTAATATTTTCGGTCTGTCCCCTGCAGTGAGCAAAATGACCAGGAAGAACTGCTTGTTCACATCATCCCTTACAGAGGGACAGTGATTTCAGTGTGCTATAAACCTCTCAAAATCTCCAGAAGAAAATTTGTTTCTAATATGTTTGGTGGAGCACATTGCCACTCTATTCAGCCATCAGGGCACTCGTTTTGTGCACAAGCAGTACACAGCACACAGCAATGTGGATTCTAAAGTACAAGTGTGTATATCTGACTTGGGTTAAATTTCTTGTAGTATAATACAGATGGAGAATCCTGACTTATAATCTGCCAGAAACTTTCCAAAACTGGTAAAATATCAGATGAAATTAGAAAACAGATTATTCATTCAGAGTACATGTTTGAGTTCTGGAATGCATCCAGACTAAATCAGTGTATATAGGCAGTAAAACACAACAAAGATTTGTTTTGAACTGACATTTAAATTATAATGCAGTTATTGAAATTATTACCAAGTCTAGGTTTAGAGGACTTTTTGGTAACTTATAGATATAACAATTTTTAAAATGGGCACAGTCTTAATTGAATTTAAGAGGATCACTACCAAAATTCATGTTCAGAAAAATCCTACTTTACCTGAATAGTAGGATATAGTTCATGAGTATGGCTATTTTGTAATGATTTTCAGGTAACTATGTGAGCTTTACCACACACATGTTCATCCCCTAACCAGATATTTCAGCTCTCACTCAGCATCCCTGTAATAATGTCTGCTTTAGACATTTACAGGTTTGGTGTGGTATTTCTGCAGAATGTATTCAGAGCACATTTTGTCACTTGGAATACATGGAATTTGCGCCAATCCCCTGGATCAAGATGAAATTCATATGTAGCTGAGAGCAAGCACTGATAATTGAACCGGTTCAATGGTTCTACTCATGGCAGTGAGTCCTTGCATCGTGAGAGACACTGCAGACTCTAAGAATTAAGGTCTTTAAAATTTCAAACAACAACATTAAGCTCAGGCATGTTTGTCCTGTGGGGAAAGGGGTGAGGGAGAGTGTTCACCTTACATAATAAAAACAGCTTAACTCAGGCTCAGAAGTTTACACAAACAAAACTGAAACCCCTTCCGTCAGAATAACAAGTAGAAAGCTTATGTTTTCTGTGTACAGAAGAATTACTAGGCAAATTCTCAAACGCTCTAGTTATTTTGTTTGCTTAGCAATATTATACACTTTAGTCTCCTCCTGGAATTGAATTTCAGTTTTTCCTTTGTCATTCTGCAACAGTTCACCTATATTTTTTCAGATGTGGTCTCCTTCCAAAATGTGGGGCAAGTCTGGTGATGTAGATACAGTAGGCAGCCTGGTTCCAGGAAATAATTATATATGCTTTTAACAGACTATGAGTCCTCCTAAAGAATCCAGAAATGAAAGTCCTAATAGTCTAGACCAGAGAATCATAAAATCCTAAATAACTTAGATTGGAAGGGAGATCTGGAGGTATTGCTCATAGCAAGATCAAGTCTGTAGTTGCATCAGGTTGCTCAGAATCTTCTCCTGTCAGTTATTCAGAATCCATAATGGAGATGCCATACCATTCATGTGGCTCCTGTATCAGACTGTTAATATGCAGTGATGCTCACAACAGAAACAATTCTCACTTCATGCGATACAAACCATATAGTCACATTTACAATCAAAAAACAGCCAGTAGAATATTAACTTTCTGGTTGAAGCAGATTTTCTAGATTTTTAAGACCAGAGGGACAGCCGTGATCATGTCCAAATTCCTGAGTAAGGAATAAGATGAAAAGTTGTCTTCAGACAGGTTGACAAGTAGTGTTCAGGCACCCATATATTCCACTGCTGTGAGACTCTGAGATTGCTTGTAGAGCAAGCTTTATGTTATCACCCACAAAGGGCAGTTTTAGCACAAATCCTGCAACTGTGCTCCACCTGCACAATCTTCTACTCATTTGTGAAGACTTTTCATTTCTGTCTATCAGGCAAAGAAGCTTCAAGGGCTCTCTATCCTGACAATCATTTCAGGCTAAATTTTAGGCCCTGTGAATTGGTTATGAAGTTGTTACTCAGTTTCAGCAAAAGGATTATGTGCATGGTTAAAGGCTGTGAGATTGGCCCCTTTGTACTGCAACTGTAAATCAGGAAGCAGAAACAGGCTCTTGCTGCATTTTAATGAGCTAAAAGACAGGAATTTCCAAATCTCAGCAGGTGCTGTTATCAGGAAGATTTTCAGAAGAGATCTAATCCTTTCTAGTTGCTGGGTAGCTAAGGTAAGGAGCCTGTTAACATCTTATTTTATCTCCTGCTGTGTTGAAAGATGTAGCTTTCTTCTCAAACAACATTTTTGTCTCCACATGGGCTGAAACACATCTGCTAGGGATCATAAAATGATGAAGCACCTTCTCGCCCTTCCAAAGTGCTGGTTTGCTGTTAGGGTACATGAGAAGCATGAGCTGCTGCTTCATGCCTGTACTGCCCTTGTACAGCTCAACACATCATTGCAGTGCCTGCCTTGAGAACAAGGGACAGGTGCACACCTGCTCAGCTTCACCTTGCACTGGACCTGCAGTGCTCCTGCACTGCCTCTGCAAAAGCACTTGACTGCAAACAAATAATGATCAACCCTTGATTTCCCTGATTGTTGGATGGTTAGCTGTCTTCTATCCTTGACTTTATTTGTAGGCTCCCAATGAGGCATTTGTAGTTCTAGTCAGTAATGAGTCTGGATTATCAGTCTAGTCCAGGTTGAAATTTCAGTGAGTCTGAGATACTTATCTCCCTTGCATACCTTTGATTTCTGATTGATGACTCTTGCTGCAAAGACAGAAATTCTAAACTTCAGCTGGTGTGTATGTGTGTTTACCATAGAATCAGAAAAGTTTTGGTTGGAAGAGACCTCTAAAGGTCATCTAGTCCACCCCTCTGCAATGAGCAGGTACATTTTCCACTCGATCAGCTTGCTCAGAGCCCCATCCAGCCTGTCTCCAGGGCTGGGACATCCATCACCTCTCTGGGCAACCTGTGCCAGTGTTTCACCACCCTCATTGTAAAAAAACCTCTTCCTTATATCTTATGTAAATCTACCCTCTTTTAATCTAAAATCATTATGCCTTGTCTTATCGCAACAGGCCTGCTAAAAAATTTTCACATCAGTTATGATGTTCATCTGCTGCTTTGGGCTTTCCATTGCCTTGCCAGAAGCAGTCTAGGCAGCAAGAAAGAGTCAGGGCAACATGCTGCAGTCCTGAAGCCCATTCACTGCATTCCTGTGCTGCTGGGCTGCTTGAAGGAAGCAGCAGCTTAGCAGTTTCCAGTACAATCTTCTTATCTTGTCCTGGTTTGGAATGATCTATCTGATGTACTGACATTGTTTCCTAATGGCACATCTTCCTAAAATAGGTTTCTAGTTCAACTCTAATGAGCACTTGCTCTTCTATTCAGTGAAAGTCCTTTTTTTCTGTCTTTTTTTCTTCTGTGCCAGATGGAAGTTTGCTGCTAGTGTGGGGTAAATCAGTTACGATGCTACACATTTCAAGCCCATTACACTAAATTAAGATTTGTAATACAGCACATAATAACTTCAGAAGACCACAAAGAAACTCCCACTTGAAAAAGACCACAAGATATTTATCTCCTTTGCATCTATGAATGGGACAGGGGTGAGAACATATGTATTTGGTGTCCTGGTTGAATTGAGGCTAACCAGGGACAAAACACATTTGACTGACATCCCCCTCTTCTTGCCTGACATCTGAAGTAGAAGAAAGGTCTCGAAGAAAGAAGAAAGTTTAACCAGGTTCTACTGTTTCACAGCTCTGTTCCAGTTTACCCAGTGGCTGACACAGGAGCAATTACTGCCTGCCCTGCATGGTCCTAGGCAGTTTCATATCCAGCTGAGGGATGACATCTTTAAAGAATGACTGAAGTGTATTGTCCAAAGAGACTTCTTGAACAAGGCACAGAAAATATTTGCAGTCACCTTTGCTTATAGGAGAGGAAAATGAGCCTGCATTTTACTGGAAGATGAATTTTTTGTGAACCAGTTTTGCATGCCACTCCAAAAACTGTGTCAAACTGCTGTGTGGAAAGTTTCTGACTACAGGGAAGAAAGATTAATAATGTTTGTCTCTTCGATAAACATTTAATTAGTGACATGCCAGCACCAGATAAATGTTAAACCTTTATGAATAAAAGATTAGGAAATAAAACTAATTATATTTATTTAAGAATATGAGAAAAAAGGGCTATGGTTTCCAATATGATATAGCTCACTCTGGAAATTTATAATTCACCTTCTTGGACTACATGTTCCTAAGTACCATCACTATTACAGACAATAACAAAGCTGTGGCATTCAACTTTTGTGGAGCTGCATAGCCAGAAATTCTGCAGCACATACCCACACCCCAGGCCTGCAAAACTGGTTGGGAATCTCAGGAAAGTGAACTTGCACATAACATTGACTGTTGTTCTTCTGAAAAGCATAGTATGCTTGATAAGTTCGCCCTAGACCCTGGCTAGTACACAGAGGCAACAAATAACAGCTCAGTTATTCAAAGTATTTTATCATCTCAGAGGAAGTCTGGTTTTTGCAAAGGATTAAAGGGTTGTTATTTGCATAAGGAATTTGTCTATCCAGGATTAATGAGCCATAAAATATTTTAGCTTCTTAATCACTACTGCTGGATTAATGGGAAAACTTACCTTACACTCTGACAACAACATGTACTTGCTTGCTGCAAAGCTGTTCTCACTGTTAAACATGACTCTGACTGGAGACGTTACAAGCTCCCTTTCTGCAATTTTTTTCAAATACCTGCCTAATCGTCAGCATCCTCTTCAGTCTGTTTATTTTCCCTATATGTTGCTGAACTAGGACAAAATGAAAACTTGGTGCTATACAACATCTATTGACAAGTCTTTTGGGATACAATTTTGGGATGCACAGGTAAGATATCAGGCCATGCCACTGCCATCCTCATTTCAGATATGCAATATTCAGTCCATCCTAGAATGCTTTTAGGAATAAGGATGGAGCAGAAGATTTTGGGAGGTCCTAGGACAGGACTCACACACCAAACTACCCTTGACCTGGCTGATCTATGGTAGCTTTGAGCAGTTCCATGTACTGTGCATCTTGGAAACAAATTTCATCATCTTCAGAACAATGAAGTGGCTCATTATTACGGAACTCTTCATGGCTTTAGATAAGCTTGGAACATCATAAAGTGTAATAAGCAAGACTTTCAAAACTGGATATTTCCTTCTAGGCCTCTGAGCATACATTTGATGCTTATAAAAGTGGTTTCACTTTCAAATATACCTAAAACCTTGAGGAGCTGATGAAAATTACATAGTTTCAGAAAAGATAGCGTATATTTTTCATATAATTTACCTGGAATATTTTTTTCTCTCAAGTGGGCTTCAAATGCCTGCATTTTTGTAGGATCAATAAAAACACCTAAATTTTCATCTCCTGGGAAATTCAGATATTTAGGTAGTTGCTTTTACTATGGAATCGTTGCACTGAATTCAACAGCATTTATTTTTCTCAGAGCATATCTCCATAGAGTTTTCTTTTTATCTCACCAAAAGAGAAGCAAGACCTTGATTTAAAATCATTTTTGTTATGATTCAAGCAGATCTAGCATGTTCCTTACCCAACCTTTATGAAATTTCTGAAATTCAATATTGAGGATGAGATGATCTAATTGCACTTTTATTATAGCAAAAGGGGTCTCCAAATGCAAGATAGCATTAACCTATCTTTGTTTTTAGGCCCTGTCAACTTGGAGCTGAGTGCAGTGGTAGTTAGAAAGAACAAAGAACTCTCGGCTGGTTGTTACTTTGTGATGGAGCTTTTTGAGGAGGCACTTTTGGATGACACTTTTCTTGCACATCACTGAAATTAGAAACAACTTTTAAGTTTATACATGTCTTCTCAATAACTGACTCAGGTTTGCACATGAGCTCTATAGTTATTGGGCTTGTCCCCGTTCCTATAATGGGCAAAAGATCATCAACAAAAAACAGGAAAGCTTTGGAGAATGATGGCATGTCAAGAAACACCAGAGTCAGAAAGTGATCAAGAAATACTAGAGAAAAATGCCACCCAAATTTAGCCAAAGATATTATAAATCCCGATTTCTGCTATCAAGTGAAAGATTTCAGTCACACCCCTATTCACTGAATCCTTCTCTCTCTTTGCAAAAGAAACAGCACCTGCACAGAACTGAAAGGAAAAGACACTGAGGTTAAAATGAGATATGCAGGAATTGTGCAAGCTGTGTCACCCCTGGTGAAGGAACAATGTTTTTCTCCTGATCATAGAATAAATGCATAACTAGCAAAAACAAATCGTTAGAGAAAAACAGAACCTAGGACATGAGACAGAAGATGATTTGTACATTGTCTGGCAGGGAGCTGATGGAGGCAACAGAGCCTGGCTGAGCTGTAAAGCAGCAGCTGCCTGCTGTGGGAACAACAGCTGCTTATTCCTTAGGACTCTGAGTCAGAACATTTATTCTCTGTCCTTAAGTATACACGTGTGTTTTCACAGGGGAGTTCCTGTGACCTGGCTGCATACAAGAAAAATAATGTTTACTTGGTTTTTTGCCTTGAGACTTGAATAAAGAAACGAGTTCTTAATACATTTTATTTAGCTTCCTGAGCACAAGCAACATCTACCAAAAACATACATAGCTTCATACAAACAGAGAATATGGACAGCAAGAGACCTTCTGAGACTATAAACTCTATGCATCCTTTCTAGAAAATAGCTTTGACTCAAGATTGCAACTACAGTGCGTTGTTTGCTTCATGGAAGGACTTCACAAAAAAAACATGTGCAAAAATTCAACACAGACATCTAGGGTGGAAAAAACCCTGGTCCTTTTGAATGTGGTACCCAAGGAAAGCCTGTGGGTTGTTTGTGAGTGGCTACTTTTAAGCGTCTCCTAACCAGTTCATCAAAGTTAGTTTCTTTGCAGACACTATGTATGTAATATGTACCTCAATTCACTGATCACCCTTTCCAATGTGATATTTCACACATATATGACAATAATGTTTATGCTACCTACCTGGAAAACAACATATTATAAAATAGAGAAATAATGCATGATTTAAAAAAAAAAAAAAAAAAACCAGAACAAAAAACCCCAGCAACAACAAAAAACCCCTTTTGTTTGTTAGTACAGCTAAACAGCCCTAGCAACAACAAAAAACACCTTTTGTTTGTTAGTACAGCTAAACAGAGTTTCAAGCAATGATTGAGTAGAATTTTCAAAAATAGCATCTTTGTATGTCTAAGTTTAAAGCTACCACAGTTCTTAGTCTCAAAGTGGCAATCATAACAAATATACAGTGAGAGCTATATTGGTATATTTGTTTACGCAGATTTGGAAAGACATGTGCAATCTCAAAATGCTTTTCTTTTTCCTGAATCACCTCCAGAGGCAATAAAAATGCTGAATGATACCTACACAGTTCATGCATACACTTCACACTGATATCCTTGTTCGCACAGATGAACTCAAACTGTACACCAGAGCATTTACTGAGAATGTGGATGAATTTTTATGATACAGGAAACAGCTATGGATAAAAATGCTTAATACTGGAATACTGTAAATCTTCTAGCTTGATTTTAGTAAGCATTTCAGATTGGGAAAACAAGTGGAACCCCAAACCATTTAGTTCTTGAATTGACATGGCTTGACTGACAAAGGCATACATACATCCTGACACCTGTCAATCATAAGTAGCCCATCTGGACCCTGTTTTATTTATCCCTATTCAATAAAGAGATCCTGCAGAGGCAGCTATCAGGCTGCAGCAAACACTCCCTTATCCCTTTATTTCAGTGACTCTGCCTGCAAAAGGCAGGATCTGGACATAAGGACCCAGTTTTGCTTTTACATGAGACCAGCATATAGCTGAGGTAGTTCTGGCAGAATGATGCATGAACTGGTGTCACACACAGCTGGATGGGGCTGTGTTGAAGTGGTATGCAGGTGAGGACACACCGTAGCAGGCAATGTCAACCAGGAGAAGAAGATCTTGTATCTCCTTGGGTTTTTTCCCCAGGTAACTCCACCGCACAATTGTAATCAGAATGGAGAGCAAAGGGAATGTGGTGCCCAGCACTGCACACTGCTGAGAACAACCAAGAAAAAAACCCTATATAATAGGAAGGACACTGTGTTTAGAGTGGGGAAGCATACCTAAACACATCTGCTGTCTCTTTGGAATCAGAACCACAAGTCACATGGTCAAGCTGCCATTTTTAAATTGTGTTATTACATGCAGAATACCAGAACGACAGCCTGGGCAAGCCTCAGGGCTGCCAGCTGTTTGTCCTGGTTACCATGAGCTGAACCCCTTTGCATGTGAGCTTACAAACTGGGGTCAGAGGGTCTGAACTGTCCAAGGAAGGGGCATAGGGATGTTGAAATTGCTCCAGGGTGGCAAAGCAAAACCCTGTGGAAGCCTGGGTCCTGCTGCTGTGGTGCCCAGTGCACCTCACCATGACAGAGACTACAGCATGTTCAGAAATGGGAAAGGCTATGACTTCTGTATTTCACATTGACTTTTCAGTTCTTCACATATATTCATACAGCTTTTAAAGATATTTGTCATAGAAAAATTATAAAAATATAATCCTTTGTGAAGGTGTGAGGAACCATTTTCCTTCCTTTCTTTACAAGATACTTATCATCCTCTTTCCAGAATTTAGTTTTGTCAGTACAGAACTATATAGCCAATGAAAAAAGCTTTTTCCTCACCTTTTTTTCTCACTTAAATGAAATTAATCTGAAAACATTAGTTCTTTTTCAATCCATTCAAGCCCAGAACTGCCAAAAGCAATGAGCCTACAGATTTAACAAGCTGACCTACAGTTGCTGCAATAACTACAGTCCCCATGGGAGCAGCTTGGGCAGTCACAAAACCCTACCTGAAAAGGATGCAAGTCTGACAAAGGTGAACTGCTCCCCTGGCACCATATATGGCTCCAAACAGCCCGGGGACAAACAGCCTGAATGAGCACCTCAAACTCAGGTCCATCAACTAAACTCAAAGACATGTTCCAAACATCTAGGCTATTTGCTGGCAAACATCACAGCTCTTTGATCACGTGGTGTAGAGAGGAGGAATAGGAGCTCCCTAGGTTCATATCACTGAGGAATGAAGACTACAGTTCCTCTAGTTTAGATTTTAGGGAATGCTACTCCTGTGACTTTGGGCAAGAAGCATTTTCCTTTGGAGGTACCTTCTCCTTTCTACAGACCATAAGGAGGTGCCAGGGTGACATGTTAAGATATAGATGTATCAAACCAATAGATGATGCACACACAGAGCATGTGCACATACAGGACAGTGTAATGGCTATCAAATAATGTTTTTTTTTCACATTGACCAAAGTGAAATGTCAGGGGATGCTACTTTCATGCAGCCACCCTCACACACCCACCCTTCCCTTCCCCACAATCTGGTCCCTTGAGAAAAAACAGAGCTGACATGTGAGGAGTTTGTCCTAGGGACAGGATGGGTTTCCAGGGTGGATAAGGCAGCTGCATCCTGTGCACAAATCCCCACCCTTTGAATCATCATTATATTTCAGCACACAGATGTGAAGTCTTCAATCCTTATGTTCTGCTTCCTCTCCCAAGACAATCTCCTTTTCTACTCCCTTAGAAGAATTCTGGACCCTTCTCAAATAATTTCCATGTTGCGTAAAGACTAACACAGCACACGGAGAAGTCCATCAGTTGATAAATGCAGGGGATAGTGTAGTGACAGGGGATGCTGATAAGGCAGAGGTACCCAATGGCTTCTTTGCTTCAGTCATCAATGTCAAGACCAGTTGTCCTCAGGATACCCAGCTCCTAGAGCTGGAAGTTGGTGATGGGGAGGAGAGTGAAGCCCCTGTAATCTAGGAGGAGATGTTTAATGACTTGCTATGACAACTGAACACTCGCAAGTCCGTGGGCCCTGATGAGATCCACCCCAGAGTAATGCAGGAACTGTCAGAAGAACTCACTAAACCACTTACAATCGTCTACCAGCAGTCCTGGATAACTGGGGGAGTTCTGGCTGACCAGAAATTAGCAAACATGACACCCATCTATAAGAAGCTTCAGAAGGAGGATCTGAGGTACTACAGGCCTGTAACTAACCTCAGTTCCAAACTAGGTCATCCTGAGTGCCATCACATGACACATGCAGGACAACCAGGGTCTCCTCCAACCTTGATGATTCTATGATTTTATGGTCCTATCTCTGAACCAGAACTTATCTACAAAACATTTTTGGAGTCTGTGAGTTTCTACGGGCTAGCATGAGCCTCCAGGACAATCACAAGTATGCAATGAAAATCACTGCTCTGCATGACAACCTGTTGCTGCATGTCCCACTGCAGCCACTTTGGTCCCAGTAAGAATATGGAACCTGGCACAGGTTGCCCAGGGAAGTGGTGGATGTCTCAACCCTGGCAGTGTTCCAAGCCAGGCTGGATGAGGCCTTGAGCATCCTGGTCTAGTGGGGAGGTGTCCCTGCCCATGGCAGGGGGGCTGGGACTAGATGATCTGTAAGGTCCATTCTAACCCCTAAAATTCTAAGATTCTATGAATATTCAGGTTTCAGCAAACACTTCAAATCATTGTTGTTTCAGTTTTGTTTGGCACAGCAGTGCTTATGTTCAAAGCAAAGGAAAAAAAAGGCAATAGCTCTGGAAACACATGGCCTGGTGACAGCCATGGCACAGCAACATGGTGATGGTGAGGTCCTGAGCACTTGGGTGTGCAGGTGCTGCTGCCAGCAGCACGATCAAGCCCTGCCAGTAGTGTTCAGCAGCCATTGAGCAGCACACTGACAGTCAGAGGGTGTTCTGGTCATTTGTCTCACAACTCATGTAAACTGTAAAAGCACAAATGAGCTTGATTTTTATTATTACTTTTCACTTCAGCAGATGTCTTGTAGGCAGTAGCTGTCTCCTTAATACTCCCGTGGAACAGTTTTTGGCTATACTGTAGGCAGTCCTTCACAGAACAATTTCACCACCCTCCATAATGTTTATGTTTTATTACAGCATAAGTTTGGGGCATTTCAGAACTAATTGCTCATTAAAATAGCATTTTAGCAATTGACTTTCTATCTGGGAATTAATAGAAGTATGAACTTTAAGCCAGTCTGTAAATCAAGTAAAAATCTAAACATTTAAACCCATAAAACAAATAAGAATGGAAAAAAATATATATGAGTGAAACACTGATCAACATTATCCCTTCCTCAGGGTCAAATTGAGCTCTTGAAAAGAGTAGGCCCTTCCACTCATTGTTATTAGGGAAGGGGGCAAATCATCATGCGTAGTTGAAGCAACTTTGCCATGGAACCCAGAGTATCTTAGTGATCTCTGCTTTCCACCTACCTGTCATCTGTAATTTGTGTGCATGTGGAATTTTCTGGATATATTCGTCTTCCATACTCTCACCTTGTTACTGTCTGTTGCACTACAGGAACAACTGCAGCAAGAATGATGGATACTAGCTGCTGGATTTTAAACATTAGCCAGACAATCAACTCACAGCTCCCATTTGGCACCAGGGCACAGTTTCCAGTTACCACCAGACACATTTCTCCAGTGGAAACCCAGTGTATCAAAACATAGTATCTCCATGTATCCAGGTATTTCATTCACCTTTTCTCCAAAAAACATCTTGTATGTAGCAAAATGAGGGATGTATGCAGTGTTAGGAGAGGCCATGAAAAGAGAGACATTCAATGCCCTGAGGAAATAGTTAGTGGTACTTAAGCATCACTTTCAATTTAAGAGGATTTAGGCTACACACTGGTTCTAGGAACCTCATAATCAGAGCTGATTTCCCACAGTTTCAAACACCTAACCAGCCTGCAATGTGAGCAAACCTGACTGAAAAGACTGGTGATGCTGGAGGCTCCATCTGTTGCTCATTCACAGCACATATTTTCAGGAGACTGGGAATGCCACTGTCACACCTTTTCATACTCTCACTCTGCTTTGCATCAATAAGATTTCAGATGAACATTTGTGGCTCTGTTCTGAAGGGAATATGCCAACACACCTGTCATGCTTTCCCTCTGCTGACATGCCTTCTCTTCAGACAGAAAACTGAGCTGCTGATGTCCTTTTGTCTGGAAAGACTACATCCCATGGGATTATTTTCCCTGTTATTTCCAGAGGTAGGTGTTTCTTTCTTCTGCTGCTTCTTCATCAGTACTTAAGTCCTATGCCTTTAATCAATATTGTGTCTTGACTTTCCTGACTGTGCTATAATTTATCCTTCCTTTCTGTTTTAGCTTTATGTCATCTCCATCTCTCTCTGCTGCACTTGGATGTGATCCTGTCAAGTAGGGCACATGAAGCACTGAGTACCACTGGCTACAACAGATTACAGTGGAAGCAGGGAAGGCAGAGCCTAAATCCAAAGGCATGTGGGACAAAAAGTTCAGAAGTGCTCAAGGACTTTAAACATTTCCACTTTGGAGTGCCCAGCCTGTGATGACCATGGCTGACTGCCCACAGTACAAGCCCCTACTACGTCTTTTTAAAGGTTTTTTTAGCCTTTAGGGCATAGTGAGGGACATCATACTACAGGGCGAAGTTGCACTGTGGAGTGGTGTCAGTGTGAACATCAGTCCAGTTTGCATGTTCCAAGGTGGCTGGTTGACACTCATTCAACTTGGAAAAATTGGCACCAATTCATGGTATCTATTCATGCTCCAGAGCACCAGAACTCCCAGGTTTAAGTGGAGTAAATTATACTGCTATTCTTGTTCCCCTGCTCTAATGGTGTGGATTTCTGAATTTCACCCCAACATACACACGCATGAGTAGATGCCATGATGTAAATGAGAGGAGCAGATTGAGTCCCTCTGTGGCCTTAAGATATGATGAGAGTATGAGGCAGGCTGAAACACATTTAAGCCATCGTCCCATACATCATTCATCTTGCCAGCTCTGAGTCACACCTCTTCTTCACCCTGGTACATTTGGTACTTAGGGACATGGAACAAGAGACAAGTTATGACTCTGAGACAGAGGCACCACGGAAACTCTGCAAGATGGTGGCAGAGGAAGGTGGGAACAGGAATATTACAACCTTATACCAGATCAAGCTAATGATAGACATCATTCCAAGGTATTTTTATAGATGGAAGCTGTCAATTGCTGAAGAGCCAATATAAATTAAATTACTAGCAAAAAAAATCCAAGTCATTGAACAAGCATCACTGCTGTTTGTTTTATGGAAATAAAATAAAAATTCAAAATATGAAGCAAGCTTTAGTCCCAAATACCAAAATCTCAAGCAAACAAAGGAAAGTTATTCAAAAACAGCATCTGTTGAGAAAGAATGCAGATTTGTTCTTGAAATGAATGCAAATAATTGTTAAAGAGAACTAAATTCCTGTTTGGCTGATTATCTGTTTGCATAAATATTCTGGAAGGGCCCTAGGGTATTACCAATTTATCACAAAATAAAAAATTACTACTTACAGACAAACATATGAAGTTTATTTAAAAGGGCAATGTAGCATTTCAAGTGTTGCATATTTGCTTTTGCATGTGCAAAAGTAACAACAAGTAACACAGTCTTTGCAAGTGCATCCTTTCTTAACAGAGAAATCCATGATGATAACATTCTTAATAAATTCAGATCACATTACCATAATTATGTTTGTCTAGCAATACCTTGGGAGTTACAGTTAGATTTAGCATTAATTAATTTGGTGCAATTTTCATGTGTTGTCGACATACTTTACATCCTCTGATGGATCTGAATTACCCCAGGATAACGGAAAATTTTTCTGTGCATGAATTTTCAAAATGCCTTTTAAATACAACAAAGCATGCAACAAAGAAAAGCAATCCCTTGGGAGCATCAGCATGCAAGAGGGAATTTCTAGTTCATGATCTGCGCCTATGTTTCCTGACTAGTAATGTGAAATCTTAAAATAAATTGAATGCGACAATAGCCAGATCCTTGTCTCATGGTTATAGCACGTCATTAAGAACTAGGTTTTAAAGTTCATGTCCTATAAAAAGGCTGCCTGGAAGAGGAAATTAAGGTTGTGATCAGTTTTTAATACTTCACAGAGAAACTTCTGATCAACTGTACTAGTACAATGAACAGCTTTTGAAGCTCAGTAGTTTTGTGTAGCTAATGCCAATCCAAATACCTTGGGTTTAGTTGTCATAGAGGGAAAGACATTGCTTCAGCCACAGAGGGGGTAAAAGCTGGAAGGTAGGAAAATAAATTAAGCAATGGAAAATAAAATATAAATATCATGGATAAAGTAGCTGACTGTGAAGACTCTAATCTAAGAATAAACTGCCAAAATTGCCACAAAACCTGAGCAAAGACAAAATCTCACAGGCAACTATACTGGACTGCAGGGGTGGCTTATCTCTGTTTTTTAATTTGACATATTCCAGACCTATCTGTAGCAATTTATCCTTTCATACTTAAAACATGTTTCCATCACTGCTTGCATTTCTTGTAGCTTGGGACAGAAACAGCAGCAAGTGGGACAAAGAAGTTTCATGCAGGAGGTGAGGTGTTGATGTCCATGCTGCAGAGCACATGGAGAAAGGCCTGCTATTTTGAGGTTTATTTACTGGATTATTTAAGTCAAATTCCCTCTTCATTCTTGCCTACAGAAGAGGAAAAGGGATGAGACAGCTAAGCTGAACAAATTCTTGGTTAGGCACACCCATGTGAAAGGTGTTTCATAAGGGCAATTGAAATTAGTCACCAGCGACACACCATCACTTCATCTGGATAACAAACAGGGAGGACCTGAAAGAAAATCTCACTCTCCCTTTGTTGCCATGACAGCCTTATGAAAAATATAACAGAAGATAACACAACCATCAAAGTCAGGATGTGAAATTCCAGTGAAGTCAGGATATTGTCTGATAGACTAGCTCAGTAATTCAATAAGAGCCACTGTCTCCAAAAATCATGCATACAGAAACCAGTGCTAGTGCAAAGGCAATGCAGCAGAGAGTTGCTGCATGCTCCAGCTCAGTCTTCATGAAAATCAGTGAGACAGAGGGATTAGGAAAAAGGTTTTTTGATGTAATCTTTATTTCATGATCACAGAAATTTTCAGAGTTCATCTTGAAGGTGTTGTTCAGTCACCTTGGCTAGATTTCTGACTGATTTTTCACATTTTAACACCCTTAGGTCATAGAGTGTGGCACAAAGGTAGTGCTAGAGAGGTAAAGCTGTTGGAGATACTTAGAAGGGTTATATCTCATAACTGCTGCATGTAGAAAGGGTTGCTTGGAGTGGATCGTGCCCAGCAGCAATGTCTCACTATTATCTTCAAGAGGACTCACCAGCATTGTCTGAAAGAGAGCTGTGAAGTAATATAATACTGACATGCCATCACAGTCTCTTCATGTGGAGCACATAACCAGTGCACACATAGCAGGATTTTGCTCCTACGATCAGGCATAATAAAGTTAGATGACACAGCATGCCACTTTCAGCCAAAGCTGTCTTTCACATGCTTAACAACCCTACAGCTGCTCTGAATCCTAGTGGAACAATACTCAGTAACTTTGAGAAACACAACATTTTTGGTAGTGTACTTTTATAGGCTGATTTTGCAAGCTTTTGGCAGCTGGCTGTTACCACTTTGGCCAAAGCCTGTAAATAATTGAGACAAGAGCTATTACTTTTGCAACTGTGTGCACTTCAAGCTGCTGCAGACACCTGATCTTTTCTTCAGTTCCCATTAATCTGCCAATTACAGGAGACATGAACTCTGGAGCATATGAAGGGCTGTGGGATTTCTCTTTTCAGTTTGATGTCTAATGGTGGCTGTCCAGAAGTGTAAATCTTGAAGGATAAATTAGAGGCAAGACCAGGGAACATAAAAGAAAAATGATACCCAAATGAAAGTGTTTATAGCATCCTAGCAAAAAACTAAGGACATGAAAGAACATCACCATGTAGATGTTGTCCCTCAGCAATTCAGTGAGGCCTAATCCAGGCTTTGATTAACATATGCATTTATTTTACTGCCACAGATAAAATATGACCCTTCCCAGGGTAGAGCACAACAGGAGATCACAATGGTCTTAAAAAAGAGATTGTAAACAAAGCACATACTGGGTTCTGTCCTGCATGAATAAAAAATTCATAGACAAACAGGTACTACTTGTAGACCCAACACACAGTCATATACTGAGGTGTGTACAGGATGTGACACAATGTATTTCGAATTTACTGAACATTTCTAAGCCACAAGAAAAACCCAAACCTCAGCTGATTACATTTCCCAGTTCCTAGGAAACAAAAATGATGAATTTGATCTTTCTATCTTATTCCTCATACACACACTCTACCACATCATTTTTCTCCCATGCAAAATATATGCTGATTTTGCAGAAGGTCCTATATTTTTTCAACCTAGCCCTGCAGTAAAAATGCATGGCTTCAGTACTGCACCCGTGCTATGCCAATGGACCCTGACAAGGGCAAGCACCAAGTCAGCAGCATGAAACTTTCTCAGCTTCAAATGACTGACAAAGGAGAAGTCAGAGTTGGCCCTTGTCCTTCTGAGAAAGTCTTTTGAATAGAAAGTTTTTTGATTAAAAAGAGTCTTTTCTGCTCTAAGGGTCTTGGATCTTCTGCATGTAGGATATGAACTGAAAAAACTGCCTCTTCATGCAGCTCATTCTTCTAGCATATGCCATCTAATTTCACTCAGCTATCCTTGTACTGAACTCGATAACTTGGTTTTAGCTGCAGCATATCTTCCAGAAAGACCTCCAGTTCTAATGTGCAAACACAAATGAAACAATTGCTGCTTCCAAGGCCAGTTCCTTCCCAATGGTGAATCACCCTCCCTGTTAAAAGTGTATATCTTACATCTCTTCTGATTTTTAATTGAAATTCTCGTGTGAATGTTACTTCTGGCTCCGGTAGCATTAAGCCAGTGAATCACCACATCTCTGATCCATTGTGTCAGCTCCTACATGTAACAAAAAAATCCATAGCCTTATGAAATGCAGAAAGCTAAATGGACAAATGCTTCTTATTCTTATTCATGTGCCAATTCTATTGGCACATGAATCCCTGCACACTGCATTGAGCTAACAGCATTCTAGAGACAAGAAAGCATCCATTAGGATATTTTTTAATCTAGTATCACAATTAAATATTCAGGAAGGCAAATGCTAGCAGAGTTCAAACCCAAATAGAGAAGTTCCTGTAAGAGTACAAAATCAGCAAGTTACAGAAAAAGCAACAAAGAAAATACCACATACATGTCTGAGTCTCAGGCTGATGCTATGAGGACAGAATGATTGCATCAGATGTCTCTATCTTGGATGGTTTGAAAACTGTATTGGAAACTATCCAGTCCTTTCACAGGGTACTAGACTTGAACACTGAGTTCATCTTCCTCATCTGCCTGCTCATCAATTTGTTCTGCAAACATCAAGGGAGGCTAGCATTCATCCCTCAGCTTTCTAGAATGGTTTCTAAGTTAGTTATGATAACTAATTTTGTGGAGAATAAAATCGTCGAAAACATGCTTTCACTCTAAACTTTCACTCATAAGGGCTCTGTTTTCTTCATTTTGAGGTCTGCTTGCCTGGCTCAGCTTGAAGAAAATCAGGGTCCCTGTGGTTTCCAGAGGTGTGCATATAGAGAGGAACTGCTAAATTCTGCAGAAAAAAAAAAGTGCACACTAAATCGATGCCTGTAACCTCTCAAAACACTGAGCATGGGATTGTAATTAAAATCCTTCCATATAAGAAAATCTTGTGTTGCTCCAGCAAAGACTTGCTTTCCCAGTTCTTTGCTCCAGATTGATTTGAATGCCCTGAAATGTTCCTGCATATTCCTTTTGTTCACAGTGAGGCCCTGCACTTCTGGAACAGTTTACATTTAAATATCGGCTTAAAACTCATTGAAACCAAATTAAATAAATATTGTGAAAAACAGGGCTGCATTGCACCAACAGCTGTAAGCAATGCCGTTAATAGAAAATCCTAATATTTGTAAAGCAATAAGCTTAGGTGCCTTCATTACCAAACCCCACCAGTTCACATACTCAAAGCACAATGCAATTAGCTTTTTTCAGAGGAGCTTTGCATGCAATACCATCAAGCAACACCAACTCTGATTACTACAGAACTGGGCTTTTCAGAAATGTGTGTGCATCCTTTGTGATGACTTCCTAATTGGAAGTACCAGTGCAGACATGTCCCCGGAGCAATGTCTGATTAGATATTAGTACTCACAAGTAACTGAATGAATTCCAGGTAATTATGCATGTATTTGTTCTGTTGCATTTCTGAGAACCAGGTCCATTAAAATAATCCAGCACATCACCCACAGCATATACCCATGGCAGTAATTAGGAGTTCCTTGCTCTTAAACCAGGTATTGCTACATGGAAGTCTCTTATGTGCTGCCTTCCTTTGTAAAGACCATGGTGTGAACAGAAAATCTCTGTAGAATTGTCAAACTCAGGGAGTGTGTCTGAGTCACTGAAAGAGCATAAAATGATCAAATTATGCTGCCAGTGCAAAGACTGGGGAAGGGACCCATGGGACTGCTTTGCAGCAGGGTATCAGGTTGCTTCTGGCCTGTTGGGAAAAGCTTGAGTTGCACCAACTAATGTGCTAATGTGTTATAAACTGAGATTCAAATCCAGGTGCTTAGAAAGACTCAAGACAAATACATATATCATAACATTTTAGAAGTGCACATGATAATGAGTTTAAGATGCATTTTATGTACTCTTACATGGCTTAGTCATGTATCTGTGATAGGAATTTCCCTTTCACAGTTGCAGGTAACACCTTGTTACCATCCAACATACTGTTATTGTTGAAATATAGAGTGACAGACTCAAAGATACATGGAAATGTCCCCACTTAACAGTAAGGCAAGAGCTGTAAATAAAGCTTTCCTCACTCTCTAAACCAGCTGGAAAAGACACTTAATGACAGGTTGACATATGTACAGGGAATGAGGATTTAACCATAAATGTCCCGAAGGTTGAAATAACAATGTGAAGAAGGATGTCAGTTCACTCCTCTCATGGCAAGGGAAGGATAAGCATCTTATACAGACATGCATATGGTTTAACTGTAGAAACTCTCATGATAAAGAGGACATCAGAGCAGAGATGGAGAATTAATGACCTACACATCCACCACTGCACACTCCAATATAGGAATCAATACAAAAAAGGTACTGCACTGACTCAAAATAAATAAACTGACTGGTTGTAAATCAGGGAAATTTAAGGTGTGATTCTTCTGTCACATCTTGATCACTCAAAATTTATATAGATTATATTTATATTTAATTATGAGCTGGTGACCTTTGGCTCCCCTCACAGCTGGAGAAGAACCACCATGCTGGTGGCTCAAATGCCTTTTAGATGGTGATGATTTCTACAGATTTTTTTTAATAGATCTTGTATTTACATGTGTACATGTACACACAGACACACAACAGATGGAGTTTGAAGATAAAAATATTGTACAAAACAAAACTAGTATGCTTTGTTAATTATCAATGCAACTAAGAAGATAAGACCAGTAAGTTGTTGTACATTACAAAAAAAACCCACAAAACAGCAAACACCAGAACAAAACAAAGCAAAAACAAACAACAAAAAAATCACCTTCACCTTGTAATGTTCTCCTAAACTCCATTCTTCATGATTGGCCTGAGTTGCCACATGCCTCACATTCCCTACATCCCACATCCAGCAGCAAGCTTGAGGAGTAAGCGCTGAAATCCCCACCAAAGTCTACCCTAGTGATGTACAAATTCACGAGTACTCTGTAATGGATTAAAACTCCAGTATATATACTAAAAAAATAAAAAAACAACCAACAAAACAAAACAACATATGCTATGTAAACTTGTTACCTATTTTTATACACTGCTGTAACATGTTTGTTTCTGTTGTAGTAAGCTTATGCAAGGTCAGTAGCTACTGCCTTTGAATTATACTGCCACTAACTACTGTTTTTAAGAAAGAAGGACATAGATTTTAGAGAGATTAATACATTTCTACTGAGAATGGATTCCACCAGTTCCTGGAAAAAAGCTCTCTGTCTCTGTCTCATCAGAAGATCAGGGTCTCCAGCAGTATGGCAAACCACATCCAGCTGTGCCCCCTCTCTGCATCAGAGACAAGGGACATCTATGGGACTGGTTCAAACTCTGATAACCAAATTTTAGACACATGCAGTGAGAGTAGGTGAGTGACACTAAGAGTGTATCTAGAGACCTACTTAAATAGAGAAAGAAATACCTTTGTGATGGCAAAAAAAAATAAATTTGGTAGTGCAATCTGGTTAATATGGGGAATAAAGAAGCGCCACAGTATCCTGAGTCTATCACCAGCAGAGAATCATCAGTTGCTCTTCCCATACCACACCTGGTTCAAGATGATGCAACTACATCCTCATGGTCCAATAGGATGCACTAGAGACTGAAGCAGCTTGTCTGAGGCTTTTTATTGTCCAACCAGCTACCATACTGCCTTGCAATAATGTCTGCAGCTTAGATTATTTGTTCACTGTACCTTGAGCAGTATTTAAAGCATATATTCTTCCAAAAAAAAAGCTGAGTGCAAGTTCTCCACAGAGACTTTGGCCTGAATTGCATGGCTGGTCAACTCATATTCTTTTACAGAGGACTTGTAGGGCAAAAGAGCTTTAAGAGTCTACATGGACCCTGTTCCATCAGCTTTGCTGCTGTTACCTTCTCCTTAAAGTTCAGTTTGGTGACTTGAGCAAGTGAGAGAAGGGCAAACAACAGACATATCCCTCTCCTGTTCTGGCATCTGTCCAGCATGCACCTCCTCTGGCTCCTCAAACACAGCATGTTACTGGTGCACCTAAATAACACCTCTCACCCAGCTACAGCGTGTAACAATGCCTAAAATGGGGGACAAAAAGACAATATAATCACTTAAATATTTTGCAAAAGTGCTATCTTAACAGAAACATTTTGGACTTTTTTGTTCATGATTCAAGCTCCAGGTCTTTAAATTTTTGTCCTCTGATCACTACCTCTCCCAGCTTCCTCTGTGGGAACTGTTGCTTTAGTTTAGGGTAGATCTTTGCTGCAGGATTAGTCTGAGTTCTTGCTCAAATATTGGTTTCCTCTGACATGCACATAGGACAGCTGAAGATTCAGGATTTTCTTTGAATTTGGCCTGGACTGACAGATATCTACTTTGCAAATGAACTCAAAAACTGTAACTTCTGATGCCCTATCCTGCAGATTCATATAAGGGCCTTGTTTTCTTGCCCACTTAGCTCCTCCTTCTGGCACTGGAAGTTGCCTAGATCATTGTATCATTTAAATACTAATTCCTTCCCATTGCTCTGTTGTGTTTCTGCCGTTCTTGTGCCACATTTGAACAGGAGCTACATGCCTGGACCTGACCTTGTCTGCAGTAGCCTTTTGGCAGGAGTTCAGTAAGACTCATCATTTTGGGAAGACCTCAGAAATCAGAAACTCTGAAATTGCTAGAAGGACAACGAAAGGACTCCTGAAAGAGAAGCCTAAGGATGGGAAATAAACAAAATAAAATTAAAAAGAAACAAGTGTTCAGGATGACCAAAGAGCAGCTCAGCACTTGGCACATCAGTTGTGTATGTTTGATACAGTTTCTGCTGAATTTCTGATGATTATTCTCATTTTACTGTGTGGTACTTCCCGTGTGTGTTCAAGGCTGCCTTGCAAAAAAACTGACCAGCTCAGGGGATTTTGTCAATTGTCTTCACTGCCTGCATTTCCACAACATAACATGCTTCTGCTTCAATGCAAAATGCCATCAGCATCCTTTTATGCTGGAATGATTTTCATTCACTGTCATGATAGTATACCCCTTCCAGTTGTTGGCTTAGTTTATTAAACTCAAAGAGCAGTAACACTTCCAAACAGGTTTTTCCACAATACCAGTTTAGTCTTGGATTGGGACAGCTTGTGATCAGAGGCAGGATTTCAACCTAAGACATGGGTTTATGCAGCACTGAAGGGAACAAAGCAATACAAGTGGAATTCCATATGTGCTTGCTCTTCAGTGAAGACATGCCCTCAATATAATTGACTGCCATTTTATAAGCAACAATTTTCAGCAGTACAAAAGGAAGATAAATTTGCATTGAATTTGTAGGTAGGCTGGTATCTAAAATAAATAATCTGGATAAAAGACATTTCTGGAAAAATTAAGTTCCACTGATGCGGCCGTTGTACAGAAAGGTTTTTGCTATAGTTTATCACATGGTGTTTTAGATAATCATGTAATTTTTTGTTAATGCTTCCATACCAAACTCCAAACTGTTCTTGTACTACCTGTAAAATGGGTCACCTTCAGATTCAGTCTACCGGGTTTCATCCTTTTGTTGCAAAGCAAAAGCCAAGAAAAGCAGATCTGAGAATGTCTGGGAGAAACTAGCTGCAGGGAGGCAGTCATAGAAAGAGGATGCAGCACACTATGAGATCCTGAATTCCTACAAATCAGGTTGGCATGCTTCACAGGAAGGACTTTAGACCAGAAAAAAATTAAGAGGGTAGCTGGGCGTGGTCGTGGTTCTCAGGAGTAACAAATGAAGTAACCAAAAATACAGTAACAGCTCATGGAGCATGAGGAAGGAAAGTCACACTGATAGAAGTCGAGTAGCTGATAGTGCTTCTAAGGGACTGTCTCTCTCCCTGATGGGTTACTGAGTGTGGCCAGGAAGAAACTGCTTCCCTGATGCCCACTAATGGAGGAGGCCTGGCAAACAGACCAGGCAAGGTCAAACCATTGGAACAGGATGTGAAATCAGACACTATAAGGAATAACAGCACGTGGTAAAATTGCAACCACGTTTCGAGCAGATGTATAGAGAAAAAGCAGACTGCAGAAAGACAGAGATGAAACCAATGGCAGTGGGGTGCATCCACAAAGGAGCTGAGCATAAAAGCATAAAGGTAGAAGCAATGGTGTGGGCACAACAGCATCTGTCTCAATCTCACTGGGGAAAAAATGAAAAAGAGGTTTTACTGGGTTGAGAAACCACTATATAATTTCATGGTGAGGTCTGGTTGTTATATATATTTAGGCAAAGTTATTGGAAGGAGAGATTTACTAATGATCACATATTTAAGGGAGACTTCAATGTCCTACATGAAGACTGTAGAATAAATGTGATGAGCAATAAAAAGGTAAGTTACTTCTAGATGGGATGGGTGGCAGATTTCTCCACCAAATGGCCAAAAAAACTCAACAGAGTGTATGCTATTCTTATTGGTCTTTAATTGCTGAAACCATTTTAGAAAATTCAGTCATTAAAAATAAAATCCCAAAGACTAATCCGCTGAATTTATATTAAGCAGAAGAGCATGTGAGATTAGGTCTGCAAATTCTTCACTGAAGACAGAGCATAATTAGAAATGAGGAAAACTAATTTAATCACCTGATCCTAAAAAGACATATATAGTGACTAACTGCAAATATTTCTGCTGTTTGCTTGGATTTAACTACCTCTTAATGGAGAGGGACATAAAAAGATGTTACGAGTATTGTGTAAAAGACTGGAGAAATGGGTACAATTATGATAAATATTCAAGAATGTGAGCTGATATTTAAACAAATGCAGAGCAACACTGTTCAGATGACTAAAGCAATAGGCAGTTTATCTTGTGAGAAAAAAAGGAAAACAACTTGATTTGTGTATCCTTTCAGAGAGAAGAATAAGAAGTATGTTAAACCCAGATACAATGCAGAAAAAATATGTATTTATGTATATAAAGCATTGGTTATATATATACAGGAACAAGAAGGTTATACAATACATTAAAATGACTGAATGCACACATATTTAATAGGGAAATGAAAATGTCTCTTGCCTTTAGAAAATGAAGGTTATGGAACAATGTTTTGGTCAAAGCAGAGGCACAAAATCTAATGAAAGCTAAGACAGAGCTAGACCAGTTGTTATGTTACGGCTACAACAAGAGAGTGTCTCTGAGGCTCAGGAGGGTTCTTCCTGCCTCCTGCAATGCCACTGGCAGAAGTGCTGTGCTGCTTATTAAAAAGTGATGAAAAGTAGGGCAAACTGGACATCTTTCTGTTGTCTCCTTAGTAAAACAAACAATGCAGCAATAATAACAGACCAAACCGAAAACAACCGAAGTTCAAAGGTGCAATATTCAGCTGGCACTAATGTCCCAATATTGGACTTCATGATATTGCTTTTGATGCAGTGCAGGATGTTGGCTATTGGGCTGGAGCTGCTGATAATTTTATGGTGTTGATTTTTATTTTAATGTCTTTCTTAGTACCAGAGTCGATTTCCCTCTTTGCTGATGTACAGAGCTTGCCGAAGTGTGTGGGCTGAAGAGGAAGAGTTTGGACTTGATGAAATACGCCTTCCACTGCTAGCAGTGTCTTTAATAATGAAGAAATAAGGGCTCAGAACTGCAGAAGGCATCCTGTGTTACTGCCCACAGTGTCAGTGACTGTCACTAGCATCAAAGAATTTGGCTGCAAGGACCCCTGCTGCTTGACTCATTTACTCTCAGACTGTATCTAAATGAGCCATTCTCCAACAACCAAGCTGCAGATGTAACCCAATTGGCCTTCTTGTTTGCTAGGTGGGATACTGATAACACCTCTGTAGCTTCAGAATCTTGCTGGGAATATAGGTGAATATTTAAGCAGCCAGCTGGTGCTGAGCTCTGCTGCAGCTAATCCTCCTGTTCTGAGGGAAGCTCAGCCTTAAGATAAGTTGTCCCAAACACAGCACAAAGAAACATGATGAAATCACGTCTGGTAAACAAGAGAAGTAATCTGAAAAAGAATGAAGCAAAACAGCTGTGGCAGAAACTAGAACTAGATAGTGAGCAAAACAATGAAGGAATAATGTATTGTCATCCTCCTCCTCTTTTGAGAGCCTTAAAAATAGTTCAAACAAGGGAAAATCAAGACAAAGCATAGAGGGACCAAAGCATTGATTTATACTCTGCTCATGGCTGCTAGCCCATACTCTCCTGGGACCCTCCTCCTCAGACATATAGGCACAGCCATCAGCTTCACCTACATGTGGAAGAGCACCTCTGATTTTCTTTCTCCATCCTCTTGGTTTGTAATTTTGCTTTGTCATCTTTTTTTAAACAATCTCTGTTAGAGAACCAGGAGATTGTCAGCACATGCTCTGAGCCTCTGACCAAAGAGGCAGCTCACAGCAGCACCATAAATAGTCCAATGGCTGAAGGAGCTTGCCAGCTTTTGGAGTTATTGAAAGACCATTTACTGTGCCTGACTAACTGCAAATAAGAAGTACAATCACTTCTTACCCTTCCCTCTAAGTTGTGACATGCACAGCCCCAACTCCAGAGTACAGCATAGCTGCTATTTTTTACTGCTTCCAAACTGCATTATTTAAATCTTCTCTAGTTATCAGATTAACTCATCTTTTATATATTAGAGTATCACAGTTATATGTGGGACAGGGAAAGAAAGGATACTTACTGTGTGCTTCATGACCTAGCAGTTGATTCTCACCTGACCTCTCATCAGGTCATTCCCATTTTCACCTGCTTTATACATAGCAGTGACTTTTTGTTTCTCTCAGGCAGGACCATAGAAAATAGCTAGTTTTGTCTGACAAACACAGGGCTATTTAACATTTAAGCATTATGTTGCCATTAATACTTAAAGACTTAGCAGACAAACCCAGAGAGTGGAAAATAATGAGGATGCCTTAACAAGGATGTCACAGCAAGCTCAGGTCTGCAAAGAGCTGGGACTCCCCATCTCCTTCATTGACAGTCCTAGGATTCTGGCACTGAAACGTCTACCTGCTTCACACTTCTCTGAGCTCAAGATTTTACCCAAATGTGCCCTGAGTGCAGCAGAAAATTGTTTTAGGTGAATCTTCACTGGGTGCTACAGCCCTAGTGTTCGGTAGGAGAGCCATGAAGCTCTCTACAATGACTAGCATGCCAAAAATATGTGGCTAACAATAACATCTGGCACCAGCGAGTGACTAATGTTTCTTCCATGGCAGTGAAAAACCAAGAGATTCTTCATCTGGATCATTACTTTTTAAGCTCCAGCAGTCTAAAACCAGATATGTTTTGGTTTATTTTATTTTAAAACTGAAATAGAGGACAGTTCGTGACAGCTAGAACAGCAAGTGGCCAGCAATCAATTCATTTTAAAGGAAGATGACTAATTCTCTCCTGTCACACACAAAAGCTACTTCAGTATCAAAAAAGGAGTCCAGTTTGGAGAGACTGCATTATCCTCCAAGCCCTGGAATGCTGAGATCTTACTTCTCTATCTCATGCGAATTTCTCATTGTATCCTGTGAGCAATTTCTGTAACATGCTTCTTAAGAGATTTTGAAACAAACTGCTCCCTTGTACCATGGAGAGTCATCTGTCTGCAAACATATAAAATGTCATTAATTCTACTGAGGAAAACATCGTGGTGGTCACAGTGTGAGCATCACACTGTTAAACACAGGCAGAGAGTGGGGAAACGAGACCTTTAAATTTTGTTAAGTTTGTGGAAGTAGAGGGTTTCAAATGAAGTTTTGTAGTATTTGAAGGAAAATGAATAGATAAGTTCAGGGGTTTTTCTTTTTGTTAGGATAGATCACAGTGCTATTTATATAGCTTAACACTGGTGCAGTGAGAGAGTGCAATCCTAAAGCCTCTTGCACTGACTTTTGGAGGATTTTGCCAGTACAGCTCCTCCCACAGATCTTTTTCCCACCTTTACACAGAAAAAAATAAGTTGGCCATATGTCTTACAGTTTCTTCCACCCAGCTATTCTGATCATCAGAAAGACATTCAAGAGACTGTAAAGGACCATATTTGTGCCCATAGATTTGCAATAGGAACTGAGCTCTTTGAAGCCTTGGAAGAAAAGCTACATTGCTGCCCCATCCTTTAGTTTTGCATGAAGCATATGGTGGGAAGATTTGGCTAAGATTGCTTCACTGGTTCAGAAGGAGCTTTAAGACCAATGCTCCGGACCCACCTGCACTGTGCTAGAGGTCCTTGATTACTTTATGCATCATTTATAGTCCATTTAAAAGCACTGAGGGCACATAGATTGCCTTAGAGACTCTAAACATCTACACTTGAAAACAGCAAGACATGGAAAATCAAACTGCAGCAAGTGCCTCTTGAGCACATACAAGCTTGTTTTTCAACAAGTTGTAAGTGGGAAGACTTGAAGACTTCACCAGAAGAATAAATGGCATATTCTCAACACAAATTGTACACCAGTCAACGGGAGAAACAAAACTTCTTTGTAATTCCACCTGAGTAGACATAACAGGCAAAGCTCCACTTCAGATGGTGAAGTGCCAGCAACATAAGAAACAACTGAAAATGGAGTCTAAGTGTGGGATACATCAGACACCTTTATTAACCTGCACAGCAATCAAACAGACCTATTTAAAATTATGCATTTGGTTCATGCCCAATTTGTGTGCAACCATTTGAAACATACTCAAGAACTATCACTTTTAATCCTTCTTCCTCCAAGAGACAAATTATAAAATACTTGTGTATTTCATGAATAGTTCAGTCTGAATGTTTTCAAATACCTTTTACCTAATCCCACATAGGCTGAGACCTCAGTTCTTGATAAGCGATTCACAGAGTGCTAAATGATAAAACTTAACAAACTGTCACCAGGAGCCTGCTTAACTTGCTGGCTTACTTTGGTGTCCAGCAGCACACAAGGAAGTCCAAAGAGTGAAACTGCACTTGGAGAAAATGATCTGTTTAAGGAAATTATATATACTCAGAACCACATTTTTCATATTTTTTAAAAAATAGGAGTAGATAGAACAATAAAGAATTAACAGAAAACAAGCAATAACCTCAAGATGAGATGAAAAACTATTTCTGCAAATTAATAGTGTGATGCTTGAAACAAGACTGAGGCAACAGAAGAGTTGGAAATAAGATATGCATTGTTCCGGTGGCTTAAAAGCATTACCTTTGTGCCATAAAGAGACATGAGTAGAGCACAACCATTTGTGAGATGAAATACTTTCAAAAGAGAAGGCAGCACCTTTCGAGCCCCAAAGTGGTTACTTTTAGAAAAGTTACTACACTGACACATATCTTCAACTTGAAGATAGTGGTTACCTGAATATAAGTGATAAGAGCTAAGGAAAGAGAGGTCAAGTGTTTACGCTCCTGCTTCAGTCTCTTGCTAAGCCCTGCCTCCCTGCCGTAGGGTTTCAGAGCTGTGAGTGGTGCATGATTGCGCACTTGCTGCTTCAGGTTATGGAGTGAGTAAAGTATAAAAGGGCAACTTAGACTGAAAGTCTACAATTGCTGTAAAAGTGTGTCACATTTCCATGTTCTTTTAAATTTCATAACAGCAGCAGGCTCTTAAATTAAAAAAAACCTCAACCACTATATGGCATTTAAATAGCAGTTCTAATATAATTATGTGTAAGTTGGAACAATTATCTGAAAATCATGCAGTAAAGAAAGGAGGCAAAGCACTCAGCCATCTCGAATGAAAATGCCAGAAGGGACCTAAGGCTTCATTACGGACTGATGACCTGCTAAATTACATTGCCAGAGCACACACAAGTCCATCACTGGCAGTCTAATTCCAGCCTACCTCTGTGGAGATACGAGAAAATCTTCTCTCAGCCCATACCCAGAAAGAAGATGAAAAGAACAATGAAAAATGAAAATGAAAAGCTTCATAGGGATCTGCTGAAATGATACTGCAACTTGTTAAAGAGGGTACAAGGGGCTTCACATTTCTCCAGTTGTCTCAGGAAAGACACTCTAATAAGAAATGTAATGGATAGATTGAGTGCACAAATGAGGACACTCACTGACCCATTAACTCTGGAAAGCCAGTTTTTCTCATAAATGGAATCTTTTGAGTTGTAAATGCAAAGCAGTACACAGTTGCTTAGCCAGGGTACAGGTGATGGTGGGTACAAGGGGCTTCACATTTCTCCAGTTGTCTCAGGAAAGACACTCTAATAAGAAATGTAATGGATAGATTGAGTGCACAAATGAGGACACTCACTGACCCATTAACTCTGGAAAGCCAGTTTTTCTCATAAATGGAATCTTTTGAGTTGTAAATGCAAAGCAGTACACAGTTGCTTAGCCAGGGTACAGGTGATGGTGAGGTTGGACTCTCACTTTGGGTGCAGAGAATGGTGGAAGTGGGAAGTGCTGCTGGAGTATATCTACAGCACATAGGGGACTGCAGGAGAAAGACCCATTAGCTAGAACTGGTTTGGGACAGTGTGAGGCTCCAAATCCAAGCTGGTAATCTTGGCTGTGGATCAGATTAATAAAGCAGCACTGAGGACAGGAGCAACACCATTCTGTACTGTAGCTGTACATGTGCACTCAGAACTGTCTTGGTGTGTGTCATATGTATAACAGAGCTGTTTTCTTGCTCTGGTTCTTTGTATGGACTGTGAGAAAATCTTTTAACTTCAATATTCACACATGGGTGGAAAAGGGTGATTAGGCCTAGCTACGTTTCCAGGCTGCACAGGTACTGATGGGCTTGGTTGTGACAGCTTTACCAGCAGGCCAAGTGGTTATCACAAAGCCTTAAACTGAAAGAGAGTGGGTTTAAAGTAGATATTAGGACAAGATTCTGTACTGTCCGTACGGTGAGACACTGGCACAGGTTGCCTGGAGAAGTTGTACATGTCCCATTCCTGGTGGTGTTCAAGGCGAGAAGTTGTAGATGTCCCATTCCTGGTGGTGTTCAAGGCCAGGTTGGGTGGGGCTTTGATCAGCCTGGTCTAGTGGAAGGTGTCCCTGCCCATAGTGTCAGGGGCTGAAACTAGATGATTATGAAAGTCCCTTCCAATTCAAACCATACTATGATTCTCTGAGTCACTGACTTGGGAAAAAGCCTAGCCCATACTGTCCATTAGGAGCTAGATGTCCCATTCCTGGTGGTGTTCAAGGCCAGGTTGGGTGGGGCTTTGATCAGCCTGGTCTAGTGGAAGGTGTCCCTGCCCATAGTGTCAGGGGCTGAAACTAGATGATTATGAAAGTCCCTTCCAATTCAAACCATACTATGATTCTCTGAGTCACTGACTTGGGAAAAAGCCTAGCCCATACTGTCCATTAGGAGCAGAGGTAAGAGTTATTTTTCACCTCCTCAAACAAGTGGACTGCTTGTGTGTCTGGCTTCAGCAAAGAGGGGCTGTGCAGCACTTTGCACACCCATGGTGGCTTCTGCTCTGACTGCAAGGGCAATCAACTGCCCCAAGGGGCTACCAAGAAAGCAGTGAAGAAGCCCAAATCAATGCCATGCAAAGGATGCAGAGATCAGTTTAAAATAGGCATATTCCCTAAGCAGAGAGGACAGAAGGAACAGACACAATCCCTCATTATTGTGAGATGTTGCAGCTGTTCAAACGCCTTGGGTAACAGGAGCACAGCATCACTTCCCAGAGACAGTTAGAAGGGAGTTGCACCCTACTCTGTGATCCTGTGGAATAAATGAAGACCTTCACACTCCACAGTTTCTCTGGGGAAATACTGTATGCTCAAAGAGCACTTTAAAAACTAAGAGAAAGCTTTTACAACTTCATATACACGGCCAGAGAGAACTCAAAATGTCATCTGCCTTGCAAAGGACGACATAAGTCCCTGCAGATTCCTTCAGTTTTCCCTCAGGCTAGATACACTGCTATCTCTTATACCATCAAACCAGTCATTAAACATTGACTACACCACAGAAAATGGAAAAATAATGATGAAAGCTTCTCTTATATATATATATACTGTGTGATATATACATAATGCTTGATTACGGAAAGCATTGGAAAAGCTGGTTTAGGTTCTGCCAAAAAATGTTCACCCATTCAGTTCAAGGACAGAAAAATGGGGGATGTTGTTTCCAAAATGATAAAGCTGTATGGTGTAAGAAAAACTCTTACAGGTCCATTAATATTAACATACATTCCAGGCACACATATCAGCACAGCTACCATTGGGTGATACAGGAATTTTGTATTATTTTGTTTCATCTGTATCTGAAACAAATGAGTACAGCAATAAAGTCAAACTGAAATGCTACAACTTTTATCTAATATTTGGATATTTTTTCACAAGTATTTTGACACAGAGTACATGACCATGAATCATTTCTTTCATATAGCATTTGCTGACAGAATGCTGTTAACTATTACAATTGTCAACAAACTCTGATTAGAAACTAATTGACCTGTTAATGGTGAATCAACACATGTATTTCTCCTCCAGTGACACATGGCCAGGCCCTGGGATGTTTAAACCTCACCTAGACTTAGAAGCAATCTGGTAACAGAGTGATGCTACTGCACACAGGAGATTGTGCTCTCCCTGGACCATCCTATCCCTGCAGAGTGGACTTCTCTAGATCTGTTCACCTCATTATCTGGTCCAACAATGTGCTCTCCATCCTTGACTACCCACTTTCTACTAATACAGCTGTGAAAGGAATAAAGAAAAGGAGATAAAACCATATTTAATACTCCCCAAGTGTCTGAAATACCCCTTTACTTCATGTTCTTCATGTTTCTTACTGCCTCAGTAAAGTCTTTCAATAGCCTGTATTCCAGAAAGCGTATTGACTGCAATGCACTTCTCCCTAGTCTGTGATTGATCTTGTGTTTTTTTCCTTTGTTTTCTTAGGTACAGATGCATTACCTTTACACTTTAAGGCCCTCAGGGTACACAGCTATTATCTGTCACACCCCATTTACCACCTGCTTTGTGGCCATCAGCCGTGCTACCTAAATAACAAAGAAGGCAGTAATAGCAAAGTCAACCAAAAAGAAAAGGAGCCCTGAGATATCCTGAAAAGGAGTGGAAAGGAAGAGTGTGGAAGGAATCAGGGGCTAAAGACAGAAGGCAGTGAAAAATTCCCTAATCCTGGCCTTCTGGGTAGAATATTGGCACCTTGGGATGAGCTGGGGTGCATTCACCCAAGGCACAGAAATAATAAAGGCTCATGTACAACTGGATCTTTCACCAGGGTGACACAGGGGCTTCAAACTTTCTACCTGGAGGTAATGGTCCCAATTCACCCCCACCTCCAGCATGAGCACTTAACAGAGGTACCCAGGCTGGGACCGTGTTCAGGACAGGCTGTCTTAGTAGAGGGAAGGAGACATCACCCCAAGCTGGAAGGGATGGACTGGAGATGGCCTGCCAAGTTGGCAGCACCCAACCCCCACAACATGGGCACGGAGGGCCACAGTTATGGGTAGCACTGCCCAGTGCAGAAAGCAGAAGCTGTCAGTGAAACTGCTTCCATAGCTAGAGGACAAAAGCAGGAAGCTTCCAGAAAGGGAGACTCTCTTGCCATATATCTGGCAGGAGCTGCAAAAGCAGAGCTTTAATCTCTATCAGTGCTCAAGTGTATTAAATGTATGTAATAAACTGGTTATGTAAAGAAATGGGATGAAATGAAGAATTGTTCCATTTTAAATACTGGAAAATCACCAAAGTCTTGAGAAAACAAGTGAAATACTATCTTAAACAAATCTTTTAATTGTAAAGTCACCACTTCTCTTTTCCTCTACATGATTGCTTGTTAACGTGTATGTAATGTCAGACTCAGAAGAGACCAGATTACTCCCATGTTATCATGGGGTGCTTGGTCTTCCACCATTAAAAAAAAAACCAAAAGAGAAAAGGATGAGAAAAAACCTCTAAAAAAAAGGGGGTTAAGATATATCTTTTTTAAAATATGCTAATGAGCAGAGACCTAAGAGCAACAGAAGTGCATAAATGTATCTGGTCCCTCCACTGGGAGAGAACATATCTGTCCTGACTATCTCCTGTATCCCTAATTAATGCATTCTGAATGCTAATAGGCAGGGACAATCAAGGCTAGAAGCTGCACTGAAAACAGCTGCTCAGAAGTGACTGGGACAAATATCAAAATGAGGAAACCCTTGGATAAAGGGAGAATTGCAAGAAAAAAATGCAATGAAACAATTGTAGCTTGTATCTAATGACTGTCAGCCCAAAGGAATCCACAAGATTTTGCAGCATAATAGGGAAACTAATTAAATGATGTCACCTTACCCAGCGTTAAAATGGAGCTGCCTTTTGCGTAAGTGTCTCGTTGATAACAATTAATAGCAACACAGCAGCACTAGTACAAAACTACCTGGGTCTGGCAATATAAAATAATACCAAAACCATCTGAAGCATCTGGTGCACAGGTCACTTAGCCTGGTTTCAAGCTTGATTAGGAAACTATTTTGAGTTTAGCCCTTCAAAAGCTGTGTTGGTAAGAACAAAATTTTCTGAAGTCTGCAATGGAGACATGTCTGTGCCTGAACTATTCTTCCAGGCTCCTCTTGCAGACAGCAAAGGGAAAAGGATGCTTTTAGGACACAATTCATGTGATCAACAACAGATATTTATTTTTAAAATGAGATGAGTCACATCCTAAAATTATAATTATATTCTGGCTCTAAAGAGAGCCCTGGTATGTAGTTTGAATGCGAACAGCTTTATTGTAAATTTCTTTTTTCTGTCAGATGAAGACTACTTGATACACATAGACACTAAATGCTGTGTGCAAGACACCAGACTCTGCTGGATTGGTTTACTTTCTTTATTGTAATGAAGAGAACAAAAACACAGAAAAATGGAATTGTCTGCAAAAGAGCAAAGTGGTCACCAGTTTTCTGGTCACCAGTTATGCTCAGGATAATGCCCATATTTTTCTGAACTCCTCACCTTCATACTTCTTGCACTGTAACATTCTTTCTTGCATTTTCTCTACAAGTTCATGCTTTGAAGGTGTGAGTGTCTCTCTAAGTGCCAAATCACCGTATTACTGGAGAAAGAAGATTTTCCTGATACTTGGAGAAACACCATAAAAGCCACAAGCTCCTTTCCTCCCCCATCTCCATTCCCATTTAATTCTCCTTTATTTGGAGTTTAAGTCTGTGATAGTAACAACTTGGGGGGCATAGCCAGCAGCAAGGACTGCCAAGGCATAATCTGAGCAGACATTCAGGGAAACAAGGATAAACCTGGTAGTCAAAGCTTCTGAAAGAGGAAATAACTGCAGCAAAAAAGTAAGTTTCCTAGAACAAACGTTGAAGTGTTTCAGGAACCATGTGTGACTTTAATCAGTCATGTTACTGAGCAGGTCAAAGAACATCTAGTTGAGCTCTGCTTTGATGCTTTTGCTCTTATTACTCCAAAAATGAGGTAGGCTGTGTAAAAATCAGTATTTCTACATATTCTGTGAATATAGTGACCTGGATAAATAATAAAAATGACAATGCTAACTACCCAGAGATGGCATAAAAAATAATGGCTTTAGCAACTGGCATGATCTTTGGCAACATAGAAAAATTGCTCATATCTTAAAGCTTTTTACTGTTTCGGAGAGTTACTATTTTCTCTGAGCTTCATCTTTTTGAAGAGTACTAAAGGGGGATTGAAATTGAACATAAATGAGCAATTATGTTCAACATTTAGAAGAGGCAAAAATGAATACGTAAGTATTGCCTCCAAGGAGCTGTTTCTGAAGACCTACAGAAAGTACTACAGAAAGAATCTTCTGCAAACTCCTTTCAACAACTACAATGACATTTAAGCCTTCATATTCGTTTACATTTACCAGAAAAGCTTTCATAGTAGATGGATAATTTCTCTGCTAAATATATAGTTATATATTGTCCATAAGTCTTGCTGCAAATGGATGAAGTTTATTACATATAAAGACATGATAAAACTGAACCATATTCTGTGAGGTATGGTGCAATGAGAAAGAAGATACAATGCAATGTGGAAGCCTGTCAAGACTCGGTGTTATGAAGATCCAGCAGGGTTTTTTTAAATGTATTCAGAACAGATGGTATGATAAGTCCATGTCCTCTGCTCAAGACAGATCAGAAACTGAAAGAATGGTGTATTTTCATTTCATTAGACTGGGACCATCTGGCTGTGGTGGGAGATTTTGAACTGAGCAAATCCAGGTCCTCACAGAGCTCTCATGACTCAAAGCCTGTTTTTTTACAGTGAATTCATGCAAAACTCACAAGTTCATCTTTTCCATATTTTGCCAGTGAATCTTATCTGTGCATATTCTGCATTGTCTCCTTGCTCTTGAAACTCTGGGCAACAAGAATCATCATTAAATAGCAATTTACTGGTCAGATCCTGCTTACACTTTTAAAGTGCTCTTGCAAGCTTTCTTTAATCACCTTTTTTTCATGGCAAACCCCTTGGGACCATTACCATCACCATTTTACAGATGCTGCCACCAATCTCTGACATATGTAGAGATCAAGTGATCTGCTTAAAGCTACAAGAGAAACCAGTATAGGAGGTAGGGCTGAAATTCAGGAATGTCTCTCACTCTTCTTCCAGGATTTTGATCACAGTTTTTTCTTTTACTGTTTGAAAATAAAGCATGAGGAAAATAATTTAAAGTCATAGTCAGCATTGAGGACTAATTCACTAATAATATGAGAACTGTTAAGGTATGAGGAGGTAAGAATGGTGCTACACATAGAAAATGGAAGTGCTGCCATGTGGCTCTTGGCCTGGGTGAGATGTATGTTATCTAGTTTTAGAGTTGACATTCGACAGTAGGATGTAGACATCAGTTAGAGAAAGCAGCTCAACAAACCTGGGTGCCTAGCACCAGATGGGATGCGCCAGGAATTCAGAGATACCTGCATGAAGCTGACCTGGTCTGCAGAGCTTCAGCAGAGCAGAAGACTCTGGAACAAGTCCCTGTTGTCTTGGTCATTGAGCATAGTCCTGGAGCCACTGGGGATGAGCAGCAGTCCTCTAGCCTTTCCAGGGGATGTGGAAGACCCTGTGGTGATAGGAAGTGTGGTGAAAGAATAAGAAGAACAGCCAAGTACAGGACATAATGGAAGAAAAGATGAAGCCTGCAGTCTAGGAATTAGAACAGCATCCATGTGTTGGAGCAGTGCTTCTCCTCCTTGCATACATCCTGTGAAACTCTGGACGGACACCTTGGGCCAAAACCATGAAAGGGATTTTGGCATCTAAAAACCGTGACCAGGGAGAGCTAAAATGCAGTACCTCAAAATAGGATTCACACTAGTCAGCACACTGAGTTTTGGGAGAGGGTAGGGAAACAACTAGTAGGGAAACTCCAAAGAGAAGAAAGCATCTTCCTTCAGACACAGGCACCTATATGAAGCATCCCCACCAGGCATCCACACAGAGGGATTCCTTTAAGGCAGGAGCCAACAACTGCCTCAGTCTTTTAGAAGAATCTGGAGAGCAGAGTCCTTGCCATTTCCATAAAGGATGGGAATAAATTCTCCCTTGACTGGGAAAACCTTTGCCTGCATCATGATATCATATGAAACAGTGCAGATTCCTGAATTTCTTTCCAAGACAATGCCCTAGGCACAGGGCTAGAAGCAAGATAGGGAGGAGGGTGCCATCCTCCATTTTTGCCTTTGTTACAGAAACGTGAGGTCTCTGATGCTGGCAAGTGAGTGCACATCAGAGTCTCACCCTGTGACCCAGCTGTTTCAGGGTCCATGTGCAGAGGGGATGTCTGGAGCTCCAGCTACAGCTGTGCACTATGTATTAATGTATCCCTGAATAAAATGTTCATTGAGTGAGACACAAAGCCTGAAACCAGGAATGCTGCTGATATGAGTCATAGCATTGCCTTGTCTGCACAAAGTCCCCGTGGAACTGGAGGTCAGAAAATGAACACAAACATACAGACCTGCCCTGTCCCAAAATCATCACAGCAGCTGCAACTCACAGCACAGATCTGTCCATCCCAAATGTGGTCATCCTCACAGGCCTACACAAAACCAGCAGTGCACTCTGTTTGCTGCACATGGGACGTGCACAAGCAGCCTCACACAGCCACTGTCCAGCAGAAAGAGACAGTCTCGGCCTGAACCCATATACAGGATCTTAACACAGCCCTCAGCAGTGCAGTGACTTCTCTTACGATCCATATCTACCTGGAAATGACAAGTGTGTTGCTGTATGATAGTGGCCTATATAACTTTGAGAGTTAGGGAGAAGCTACTCCATCAAATAGACCAATTACTGCATGCAAGAACACAAAACATTTGTCAGGTCCTTTTAAGTCCTTCCCTTCTTATCTGTTGCTGTACACAAATCTCAAGCCAAAGTGTGTTGTCATCCTTGGAGTATATTAATTCTGGTCAAAATTGAGATTAATGATCCTTTTCCAAGAAATTACATATGCTAGTGTAGCACTAGGTCTGAAGGCCAGTTTAGCCATGTTGTACTGTTCGACGACCTCTGGAAAATTATCTCATGTATCACTGGATAGCAGCCCAGGAGAATTTTGATTTTGGCTAGGATTATTAATACTTATTCTGAATGATGAATCAGCTACATTATACAGTTCGTATTTCTCATAAAACTTTAGCTCGTAAATCAGAAGGGATATAGCCTCTTATGTACTTCATCTAATAAAATATAGACTAGTCTGGGGGTAGGTTTTTGGAAGCCAGTTAAATGAAAGTTAGTCTGTGTTTCTTCTCACCAGTCCTTTCTGTTAAAAAAAACCCAAACACCTTAGTAGAAGAATACATCCATTATAAAGGTATTAGCACAGGGATATTTCTTGGAGTCAAACTGAGATATTATTTTTCACATATAAGAAAGCGAGTACCTGGCTCAGATTATAAATTGCCACTGAGGTGCAAAGTAATGTCCTAAACGTCCTACTTCTGAAATCATACAAACATATTACGTACGCTTGGTTCCCTAGAGTTTATCTAATATGGAGGATAACCCTGTAATGCTGTCAGGAAGTGCCAACACAGCACAACTTACACTTACCTTGTGAAACCAATGAGTTCTATTACAGAATGAGGGTACTCAGCTCAGCACACAGGGTGGTTGTAAGAAACTGGAGATTAATACAGTTTTGCTCCTGTTCTGTGTAAGGCATTCAGCCCTCACTTTAAAGCATCTGAGTCTCATTTTTACATGGGCATCATTACTGCTTCAACTTCGTGTAAATCAGGACCAAAGCAGGGGCAAGTGAGGTCTCCCAGGAGTGGTTCTCACTGCAGAAAAGAACCGTACAGCTCAGCTGTCAGGTGACAGATGTTGAAAACTCATAGGAACAGGGAGCTATCTTGCCTGCCCTCCAAAAGGCTTGCTCTGCACATCTTCCCAGGTGTCAGGATCTTCCAGCTCCCAATGCCTTTCAGGCACTGATGAGACAAGGAGTGAGGCTCAGACTGATATCTGCAGTGTCAGCACAGTCATCTGGGTTTGCCTATGGTTACCAAGGGCTTTTCACAGGTGCCACCTGTGCAGTGGTGGTCCAGGATGGGGGAATATAGAGAAGAGAGGATGGCAACCACCAGGAAAGAAAATAGCAAAGCAGCAGAGGATGTGTTGTGGAAGAAAGGAGATAAAGGGGCCCACCGAGCAGTACAGCAAAGGTCATGTGCAGAGGCTAGGACAGACTGATATCTCCCACTGGAGGTCCATTTTACAGTGGAGTCGGCGGAGTGATGTTAACTCAGAAGAGTTGTCATGTGTTCCAAGAAAATGTTATGGGATGGACTGTGAAACCACTGCTCACACAGAGCAGCCCCTTACTCTGCTGGTAGCTTTGAGCTTCAAGGACTGAAGCAGAGATCATCCACACAGTAAAGCGACATGAAGTAAGTAGCTCATCACAGTGGCTCATTTTCAATTACCTACTCATCTGAAAGGTGAGTAGCAGGTGTCACTCACAATCAGGCTTGTAGAAACAAAGCACTGTTCCTTTGAGCATGATATTTCTTGTCCAATTCAGATAATAGAAGCGCATGCATAAGGTTCATTTCTCCCAGGAAGCATACTCTTGCAATTTTTTAGGTGCAAAAGATTTCCAAGAACAGTAGCTCATACAACCCAGGCCCGTGGAACTGTCTTTGCAATTAAGTTTGATAATAAATAATACTGTGAGAATCCCCATATCTCTCTATTGCAATTTGCTACTGCAGAGAACAGCTCAAATTTGCTCCTCTAATCTCCATGGATCTTGAGGGATCTGTGCATACCACAGGACCACCAACCTCTGCTCTGGCTCTCAGAGAAGATGGCAAAATGATCTGAGGACCTCCCTCTGCTGTGAACAGCCATAGTGAGCATTCAGTCATCCCTATACAGCTTTTCAGTGCAATCAGAGACTTCTCTTGGAAAGAGGAAGAGGCAACTTTTGATAGCTCTCTCTCCCTGGCTTTATCTTGCATCATTGCCAGTTCCCTGGTCAATATGAAAAAGTATGTACTCCAGACTTAATATAGGATCCTCTCCAGACTTGTCATGTATTTAGTGTTCAAGTTCCAGATGTATGTATTCCTGAAGACTGTCTTAGAAGGGAAGTGAGTTCCAAGCCCATTTCATTGTCTTCTGCTCTCCTCCTCTTCCTGATTGTGGTAAGAACTTGCTTGGGTATTTATTTTAAACTTAATAATTTGCCGTGTAGTGCTGTGGTTAATTACACACACAGAACTGCATAGAGTCAAACACTAATCACAGCACAGGATCATATGCAAACTTCTCATAAGAGTGTCCATATTTAAGGACTGAATGCAAATGGAAGTACTCACAAGAGCACAACTGCTACCAAGAAAAAAAACTCCAGCATTAATGAACAAAGTTTTCCTCAAAGAATTAAGTAAATGGCAAAAGTAATAAATGACAAGACTGACATTTTAATAGAGAACTTCCTTCTGAGTCACAGCTGTGGGTTGTGAATTGTGTTGGGCTTATGCTCAAAGGATGTCGATTAACTGTTGTTCAAATTGCTCACCAGCATGTACTATTTCACACACTTAGCCCATGTGTCCATAAGCTATTTCTTCCTGGTTTTATTTTAAGATTTGATTTTTGAGATTTCTTTGCAATTTATCATTTTTCATATATATTCTTTTTTCTTTAATCTTAATGCAGAAGAGGAAGACAAAAATGGCATTCATCCTGAAAATTGTGATATTTTCCCCTGAGCTGGAGAGGCTCTGTCATTCCTATGTATATTTTTTATCTAGTTTTGACAGAAATGGATATACAGTGAGCAGATAAGCTAGACTTCCCTTGTGCCCTTTCCACCACAGCAGTTTGCACTTATCTCAAAGCATCATTTTTTTAAGTTTTTTACCATCATCTATTAAATAGAGCTGGATGTTATTTATGTACCTAATACCTAGATCCCAATTATTGCCATTTGTTCTCTGCAATGGCTTTTTATCATGGCACCTAAAGCTGAGTATTTATTCCAAATGGAAATGGATTTTGAAGTTTTAGTTTTGTTTTGTTACAAACTTTAGAGATCAGAGAGAAAAGGTTTCATTAAAGTAAATTTATGTGACTCAAAAACTGCTGGGTGTCCTTCACTACTGGATCTTCCTATACAAAAATTTAGAGGGAAAGGGAGAAATGCATATGTTGTTAAGCCTTTTATTCTTGATACACTGCCATGGTCAACTCTGTGTTGCTTTGTGCAGATCTGGACCACAAACATCACAAACTATTATGCTCATGGAGAATAAAAGACAGCTGTTAAGTGTTTGCCAAACATTTTGCACAGGTTGAGGAGACTACATGGTGGGGATACAGTCTTGGAAAATGCTTCACTAACAAGTCTCAGGAGCTAAATTCTAATTCACCTTGGAGAGTTATTCACACTGAAATTAGTTGTAGTGTGTAGACTGTATCTCAGTAAATCAGGATTAAAATAAGCAGCTGACTCCCTTTAGAAATAATATAGGAATGGCATTGATAGGTTCATTTGTCATCTCTTCTCCAAAAGACACCCTGGAGGTGAAATTTGCAGAAATCAATGTGTGTCTGAAAAGTCCAATGCAATCAATTGCCAGTTGTAGGTGATCAGAGGCTCATACCAAACATCAGTAAGAGAAAGGAGGACTACAAAACAGCAAACATTGATAGTAACTTCTCAGAAACCCTCTCAATTACTATCACGCTGACTATGAACAACAGTTAATAAAATTCTTAAGAGAAAATGGTGAATATAGAGGTAAATAACAGTGGAGAAAAGAGAATTCCACTGATAAACATTTCTAAAATCAGGTCATTCTAGCAAGGTTTATCACAACTGTTATACGTTTGCTTCACAGTGAAGCATATGTGCATGTCAGCTGGTGAGCTAAGAGGGGCAAGAGCAGTTAAGGACAAACCCAGTGCCCTGTGTCTTGTTGCTAAGCATGATTTCAGCACTTTCACATTAAAGCAGTGTAAGGACTTCAATAGGTTAAATAAACTAAGCTCAGAGATTATATGCCCCACTCACTGCCTTATAAGAGGGAATAATTTGCATTTCCAACCTTGCAACATGTTGACATGTTGTTGCAATGAAGATTTCAGATCTACTGAGAAACTGCTGGTTATTCCATTCATTCTTCCCATTTTCAGTCACTTTAAGAACAAGTTACATCTTGGTCCTTCACAGTACAAATGTTACCTACTGTGTGTATGGTCATCCACCTGAGATGCCTTCTCTCACAGTGAACATCTCCACCAAAATCCAACACACATTCAGGATAGAAGGAATGAGTGCCATGATGTAGAGTTTAGCATCTCTAACCAGATCTTAGGTTTTGTTGAAGGGTGGATGTGGTAGATAATAAAAGTTCACTGCTATTTTCTAAGTAGAATTAGTGCCATTTGTGGGGGCTTTCTTTACCACTCCCACATTTTATTCCTCCTGAGCACTGCACAGGATTTAGCTATGTTTCACTTAGTCAGCATTCAGGGAATATATTGGGTAACAGTGCTTGCCCAATGATTTTCTGGCACTAATAATGAAGTTTCAGGAAGCAATATGATTTTTCTAATTATACATTATCCTCATTATCCAGCTACTCTCTGATTATCAAATCAAAAAATCCAGCTCAGCATTGAGATTTAGATGCAGCAAATTAAACTTTCAAGTTACTTTAGGATAACCTAAAAAGAAAAAAGAGAAATCTTGCTGGCAAATTATACAGTTATTAAGATAAATTACTGCGATCCCCCAGGGACATGAAATGAAAAGCAATGTGTCATGTGAAAGGTTACAAAACAAGGCTGGAAGATTCTTTCATCAATTTTTGCAATTTCCCCTTATGTTTCATATCTATCTGGGACATTCACTCCAAAAACCGGAAATTCCACTCAGGAAGAAATAAAGAATGCAGGGACTTTACTAGTAGACATAGAGATGTAATTGTCCCACTCCACTTGCCACTTGTCAGGCCTCACCTGGAGAACTGTATCCAGTTCTGATCTCCACAACTCAAGAAAAATGCAGACAGACTGGGGAATGTCCAAAGGAGGACCATGAAAAAGATCAAAGAATCTGCTTTATGAAGAAAGATTGGAATAGTCAAGTTTTCTCTCCCTGGAGAAGAGAAGGCTCAAGAGGAGTTCATCACAGTTCTCCAGCACTTAAAGGGTGCCTAGCAAGAGGAGGGAGGATCTATCTTCACAAGGAGCTGCATGGAGAAGACAAGGGACAATGGAGCCATACCAGTCTAGGTTTCATCTTGGCATAAGAAAGACATTTTTACAGTGATAACAATCAATCACAGGAACAGCCTCCCCAGGGATGGGTAGAGTTCCCATCACTTAAGATTTTCAAGATCTAATTGGATGATCTCATATAGGTTCCCTTTCTCATGAAGAGTTGGACCAGATAATCTTCCTAGGTCCCTTCCAACATGGAGTCTTCTATGGTTCATGAAGAAACACATGAAAGGTGCTAACACACAGGTGCTTTCTTAAAACATTTTAAGGTGGGGTGGCCATGCTTTTACAGACAGAAGATACAATCATGTGTTACTGAAGGCTTTAGAGACTCCTAAAGCCAGTCCTCCAACCCAGTATCTACAAGGTCTCACAGTGAAGCTGGTGCTGAGGAATCACTCTGGTGTCCTTTCCATACTCTTATGCCAGGGCATTCACACTGTCTAGTTTTAAGCTCTATATGTATCACAGTTCAGAGCCCTTAAGCAAGGAACTCACTACTACCTGTCTTCAGGCAGCCCCTGTAAAAGAATTTCTGTTCCCTCTGGCAGACCTACAGAGTTTGCTCAGCTGTCCCTCTCCCCACTGTAGGTCTCACAGGAGCCATGCCAGTGAAGTCAAACAACTATTGTCAGCAGTCTGCATGGGTTCATGCACTTTCTCTTCCCTTGTGCTAAGCATTCTTCTGCCACACTGCAAAATCTGGTTCAGTGTGTGTAATTATGACTGATGGATTACCTTTTTACTAAAATGTGAAATTAAAATACTGATGTGCTGCCCCATGACAAACTGGGTGTGAAAGACTTGAGGAAGTTAGAGTGCATCTTGGAAATAGATTATGAAAAAAGTACAACTCACAATCACTGCCACCATCAATGCAGAAAGCAGAGTGCTTTCTGGATATGTGACATGCTTCATCTCCTACACATGAAAGGATTTAACAAAGAGCCAGGTGACACAGATGAGAGGTGCTGCAAATGCACTAAAAGTAATTGCCCATGTCATTCTGTTCTCATGAAAGTAAAAACCAATCTCAATCTATTCCTCTGGCCTCATTGCTGAACATCTAATGACAAGAAGTACTCAAAATGAAGATGGGGCACAAAAACTATTGTCAGGGCATAAACATTGCACTCAAGCAATAGCAGAAATTATGGCACTGTCAAGGCATCTTCTGACTCCAGCCAAGAATGCTGGCCAGGATTACACAGCTGATGAGATGGATCCATGCTCCAACTATATTCGCCAAGATGACAGAAATACTCAGCTCTGGCTAACTAGGACTAACCTCTAACCAGTCTGGAGGTAAATATTCTCTATATCATCCACTCATCTCTGTGAGTTCTGAACAACATAAATGCCAAGTAAATTCATCTCAATTCATATTCATATCCCAGTTCTCCTAGCTGAACAATACCACTATCTAAAAATAACAAAGGAAAAATACTACTGAGAATAAGGTGGGAAAATGAGAATTTTGAACATTTAGTTCAAAAATTTTGCTTCATCCTCTCTCTATGACATCACAAGCTGCCAATCACATTTATTCCTTATAAACTGAGATTTCTAGTTCTTTATCTTCTTACAGGTGTTTTCACATCCTTTCTGGAGACTTTGCAGCAATGTAACAATGAGGTGAGCCGACTCTGACAAGGAAGAGGTGGGGAACACTGGAAGGCAAGATATGAGCTAAAACCCAGGAAAGGAGTTTTCCATGACCTCCCACTAATTTCTGGTATCACTAGGCAAACTTTAGTAAGGTTACACACAGAAGTTTGCAATAAGCTGCGCAGTAGTATCCTGGTATATGCCATTCATGCTATGTGATGAGACATAGAGGAGTCATGCCTGCGACTACTAGAACATCCTCTCTGTCCCTACTTGGTGTGGAGAAAAGCCCGAGCTAAACCTGCCTGAATTCCTCCTACAGTCTTCCACAGTTGTCTTAAACAGACACCAACTTTTGCCCATCTTTCTGAAGTCTGAAGTTGTACTAGGCTTTTAGATTCTGAAGAGAAGGAAAGGCATTTTCTCAAGATTTCATGCTATAAAGATTGGGCCAAAAGTATTTTCTGCAGTTAGAACAATTGAACACAGTTGTTTCACAGTTTATCTTTGCATTTTTGTGGCAGGTTGCCACCTCTTGAGAATTAGATATTATGTCTTCCAGTGTGCAGTTTCTACAGCACAGAGTTAACAAAACATTCAGATGTTTAATTAATTCTTGCCACTTTTCAGCCATTTTGCTTCACTAGGCATTTCCTTTGATCTCCAGCTCGTCTTTTCTGGCTCCTAAAACAACATTATTTCTCATGGAGAATAAGCACAATCTGAAAAAAGCCATTTGCCTTTCAGTGAAATATTTTATGGATTGAACACTTTGATAGTGTTGCTGAGAGAGGGCTCACCAGAAGTGTTTGTATTTCTAACTTTAAGATTACAGTCATATGGAGGTCTGAGAATAAAAACAGTTGCTGGAGTAGGCCAGAATTACTTCCAACCTTGTAAAGTATATTTTGATTGTGTCATATTTTGTACTTTTTTCTGCTTGCAGTAATCATTTTTTTACACAAAGTCAGATTTTGCTTGACTTGTCTCATTTTTAAGCATTAATTGTATTTGCATTAGGCAGTGGAAATTCAGCAAAACTTTGCCATTTCTTTCTACTGCTTTGAAAGGGGCTCACATTTCATAGGTATTTTTATTTCAGCCACAGCAATGTAGTACTGGACTGACTGCTGGACCTCCAGTTAATGAAAAGCAATGAACCATATGAGCATTCATACATACAGTCTAGAAATATAATTTGTGGACCTGAGACCTATCATGACAACTACATAGAAGATATATATCCATCTCATTCAATCAGCTGTGAAACAAAACATGCTTTTCTGAAAGCCTGGCACACTCATTCCATTTGCAAAACACATGAAGTCCTTCCCAAGACTAGATCAGGGAACACAGCTGCCTTGTGCTATGACAAACCATTGCCAGTCACCCTGGCTCTCTTCTCCTTGATTTTGCCCTGGAACTGTACTAAGACCTTGCCGATCCTTCCCAGTCAGCTTCAGTTTCCAGCATGAGCAGAGGGGGAGCAGATGAGGTGACTGGGGCATGGTAAAGCCTGGCTAGGTTGAATGCATGCACAGGGTAGGTGTGAGGCATAGGGCATCTCACATCTCAGAGGGACATGGGAACTGAAGGAGCAACTATACCAGAATATGAGCCCCTCTGGGGTGAAACCAGAAACACCGAACTGGCTCAGAGCCAAGGTAAGAAGTAGATGACTTGAAGCTCACTGAGACAATATATTGAGATATTCAGCTTCCCTGCCCAAAGTACCTTCCATCTTCTTCCTTTCACACCTCCTAGAGCTCCACTAATCCACCATTAATCCACCCTGTCCCTCTGAAACACTCCTGACACAGGGTTCACCCTCCTACCAAACCACTGCCATGTTGAATTTTGCTGCTGTGATCAATGGGGTCTGCACTCTCTCTTTTACTTACCAGCAGCAGCTTCAAGCCAGCCACAGCCACATTGCTGTGTGGCACAGGGTGACATGGTAGGGAAGGGAGGTGGGGGAGAGGAGTCAAAACTTTTAACTGAGACTAATCACAGTTCTAGAAACATGCATTAGCAGTACTTCAAGCTCTCACCCATGCACCCTGTTCAAACTAGGGCAGCAGCCCTTGAAGGGCAATTGAATTGAATTGGACATGCGTTTACCATTGTCTGTCCCCTACATGACACCAAGTGGCTGTGCATTATGCACCTTGGAGCTCCATGTTCCAAACTGAAGGAAAGGATAAGGTAAATAAAGCAAAACATTTAACACTGTGAGTGGCATTGTCATGTACTAGTGGGAAAAGCTTTTCACAGATATTGCACTTAATGTAACATCATTTTTTATGGTGGAAACACAGACACATTAATTTTTCCTAAAAATTGTAGAAAGCTCTTCAAGGATCATAGGCCAGCTTCCAAGCAAAAAAGAAAAAAAAAAACCGTGCACAGTGATTTCTCCTAACAAAAGAGGCTTTTTATATTGCTCTAGGGACTCAGACTCTCAAATCAGAGGCCTTTGAGCTGCTTAGGTCTTATCATTTTGGTGATGATCCAAATTCATGGCAAAAGACATTCTGTTCAATAGACTAGCTGGTGAGGCAATCAAGCTCTTTCTGACTTTACATATTGGCAAGAAAAGAAATCCATGGCAAAAGACATGGTAGGGAAGACATCATTTTCAACTCTGGGCAGTTATATAGATGTATGTCCTGCTAATTTCTCAGTCAGGAGGTAACTAGAGGAACAACTGAAGGGAAAG